>NW_015386685.1:621022-630775 GCF_001527695.2 Protobothrops mucrosquamatus
GAGCTTGTGGGTTGGTTTCTGAATGTTTCATTCCCAGGCTAGGTAACCTCTTCAGCAGAGTTTAATGGATGACACATGTCACTGTTCCTCTGTTTATAAGGGCTTCATGTGGTCAGTAGGTCTTGCAATGAATCAGGTGTGGGTGTGTCAAGTGAGGATCTTATGATGGGTCAGGTGTGAGTCATCAGTGAGAGTCTTGTAATGGGTAGGTTAAATCAGGTGAGGGTCATTGGGAGATGAACTGCTGGTTGGGGGGACTTGCATGGATTGGTTGAGGGTCTGTCTTGTTTTGCTGCCTCTGCAAACCACTTTCCCTCTAACTCCCAGAAATAAAGTGTGAGCTTTCCTATCCCTCAGAAAAGCCATTACTGCAAAGCACAACGGGAAGCCAGTAGTTCTTGGCAAGACCAAGAAGGGGACCCAATAAAGGAGCCTGAAAGGTTGATTCCGGTGGACAATTTTGTGCAGATTAGATGGTGGAACTGCTAATCAAAGTGTAGCAATGCACTTCCTGAAATGTAGATGGAGGAGCAAGTCTGAAAGAGGGTCAGAGTCCTAGCCTATACATCCCCCAGACAAGGTGGGAAATATATTTAGTATTGATGGTGGACTCAATCAAGCCTCATTATACATTATTTGAAATTAAGAAAAGTCCATTTGTTTAAATCTTAACCAAGTGACTGCACTTGTCCTACATGTTCTCTGCATTCCACTTAGTCACATTTCCCCAGAGGCATAAATGAACAAATAAGAAGAAGAAAAAGGATTTTTAAATCAGAATTCAGTGATTCAGTGATACCAATACAGTAAAATATCCCACAGAGATATAAATGTTACAGGATTAATAAGATAATAAGAAAAGGATGCAAAACAGGCTAACAAGGTTTTCCTTCTAGGAAGGCTCTGCCTGTCCATCAACATGCCTTTTGTTCCACATCTATCTCTATAGAGATATTAGGAATGTTTGGAGGAGGAGACATAGTAAGAATATGATGGATTCAGCTTAGTATCAAAACTATCTTCATTCACTTTAAAATGATATGATACACCACCATGCTTGGAGATAAAAGCTTGGGAGCAGTTTCTTTAAAAAGGCCTGAGGTTAGCTTGCCCTTTGGCAGAAGTTTAAAAATGGATAAAAAATATTTTATTTATTATTAAGATGGTGCCCATTTAACGATTGGATAAGCTTACTCATTAGGAAGCATCACCAGGATAACATTGGGTGATTTCATTCATTCATTCATTCATTCATTCATTCATTCAATTTCTATATCCCCCTCCATCTCAGATAAGTGACTCTCAGTGGTAAACAATCCAGAAATAATTAAAAACAGTTATAAATAATACAAAATTAAATATATATGGCAGTTAAGAAAAAAAAAATGTCAGCAAACAGCTCAATATAGTCAGGAAAAGGGGCCCTTCACATACTCTGGGCCACAGGCATAAAACAGGGTCCAGGCATAAAACTGAGTCTTCAAGGCTTTATGAAAGACCAACAGGGTCAGGTCATCCTCAACTCTGAAGGCACTCGTAAGATTGACCCTCATTAGTGCTGTTGTTTTAAGGATTGTTGTTCCATAATGCTGGCAAGAAAATACCATGGATGAAACCACAAGAAGTCAAGCTCAACCTAAGGATACTTTTTTGCCTCAAGTAAAGATTGTAAAATTTTTTTTAAAGATTTAAAAAATGAACTAAGGGGTGTTTTCAATGTTTCCTCTTATAAAATGCCAAATGTGAATTGGCTGTGTGCACAGCATTTATACTAGATTATTAATTTGTAACTGATTATCTGCAGTTGCGATCCTCCTCTTCTCCCCCCTCCCCCTCCTCCTGTTGCAGAATATAGAGTCCTTCCATGCTTTTATCTCCATGTATGAAAGCATAACATGTTCAGAATCTGAAGTTTAATGCAAATGATTGCACTAAGCAATGTTGAAGGCAATAAATAAGATTCAAATTTGCACACAGTCAAGTTCCACTTGTGCTGAAGAAAAGAAGGAAGGATGCCAATCTTTACTGATTCCTCATTGTTGCCCTCTGTCCCAACCACAAAACCTCTCCAAAAGAAACAGGAAAAGAGAACTGGCAGAATTGAGCAATAGTTGAGAGTTAATTCACAAACTAGACATGACCAGTGAATCTTTGAGATCCGGAGCATGCAATTTCTTTCAAAATACTAGAGTCCTCATGTGGGTCTTGCAAAGCATTATTCACCCCGATTCCATCTCCATTTATCAAGGGACAATTTCAATTATGCATCTAAATTATTCTGGATTTCTGTTTAGCTTGCCATTTATTTTTAACACTTATACTTCCTGTTACATTTTCTGGCGAAACCTGTCTCACTGATCTAAAACATGAAAAAGTTTTTCCTCTTTTCATTCACTAGTTTGAAGGTATCTCATATTTAGGTTACAGGAGGAGGAGGAGGAGGAGGAGGAGGAGGAGGAGGAGGAGGAGGAGAAAGAGAAGGAGAAAGAGGCTCAAGCTCATCTCCAGTTTTCACTAAATCTGAGCAACTGCTCTTTTTACAGGAAAATGCAAAGCATTGTGAATCAAGTCTGTGTCAGTACTGAATGCACTCATATGAACTCACGGTGAATGCATTATAAAAACACACTACTGGCCAAATGACCATAATTATTCCATGCATAATTACTGCATGCATTTTGAATTGACAGTTCCCTCATTTTCGACATAAACTTGTATGAAATTTAAATAATTATCCATAGTTTACATTTTTGTATATGTGGAAATTCCTCCTCAGGGTGATCCTTTGTAAGAAAATTTCCAACCAACCAACTTGAGAGAGTCTCTCAAGTAAACCACAAGCACAACTAAAGATGTGTTTAGGTTTCAGTGCAAAAGATTCTGACTGGTCTGCAAATACTTCTTTTTTTGATGGGATGAATCTTGGAAGAATCATCCAAGTGTAAATAGATATGATTTTTTCCCATTGTTGAATGCACATAGCCCTCATTTAATTATGGTAATTGGGACTGGCAATTTCATCATTAAGCAATGTGATCATTAAATGTGCATCACATGATTTGTTATTTGCAACTTCTTACCAGCTTCCCCATTGACCTTGCTTGTCAAAGCAAGGAACATGAATTTGGGCAAACTCTAGGAGACAGTGGACGACAGAGGGGGTCTGGCATACAACAGTCCATGGGATTACAAAGAGTTGGACATGACTTAGTGTTTGGACAACAGCAACAAACTGGAAGGAAGGTCACAAATGGTGACCATGTGTTTGCAACATGCTGTAACCATCATAATGGCGAGACAGTTGCCAAGAGTCTGAATCACGATCATCTGACCATAGGGACACTGTAATAGCTGCAGCTATGAGGATCAGTTATAAACTTCCTCATTACATTACACTGTAACTTTGAATAGTCACTGAACAAGCTAGGACTACCTATATAAAAATCTACTGGAATGACTGATGTTAAAGTCATATATTTATAAGAAGTATATTTACAGTGTTTTTTACAATCCTGAATTCTTTGTGTGTGTGTGTGTGTATGCATGTGTTGTATGCATGTGTGCATTTCAATGAACCATTAAGTTTCTTTTTTATTTTTCTTTTAATTCCTTGTCCATTAGAGTAGGAAGCCAAAACATTTGGACAATTTAGTTTTCCATTAATTTTTTTTTAAAGGAGACAAACTGCTCTCTCTTATTCATTTTCATTTCAATTTTAACTGTACAGAACCTCCTTTCCAGACAAGTGAATATTGCATATGTCTCATCAGAAGTGTCTGCTTTCATCATCTATAGCGTATTGTGTCTGGGCTCCAATGCTTGTGGCGACTCTAGTCTGCACAGTTTATAGGTTGTGAGTTCCAGAACAACTCTTCAATCAGTTTTATGTTTTAAAAGGTTAAACACATTGAATCGATGCCCAGAAAAACAGCAGTATTCTAGCATTTCTTTTCAGCATCATACCCTTCCAATAATTTAGTGATATATAGAAGCTTCCATGTACTGGCTCCTATAACCATGCATTATCTACATTTACTGGCAATTGCTTTTCATGGATTACAGACAAACTTTTTTCCAAGCCGTATCTCAAGATGTTGGGGATAAATCCTAGGACTGACTTTATGCAAAGCTGATGGTTATTCATTTCAGTATTGTTTTCCAGCTTGAGGAATTACCAGATGTGTGACTTCATTTGCCAGAATTCCTAGCAATGCCCACACTGGCTAGGGAATTCTGAGGATTGAAGTCCACACAACTGGAAGCAGTCCAGAGTGAAAAACATTGACCTACATAAAAAAAAAGATAAAATTTGAGTCTCAAATTAGACTTGAAGCTGTATTGTCAGAAATGGAAAGCTAACCCAAAATAAGTTATAGCCATTGCCTCCTTGATTTTCTTCACTCACTTTTAAAAATAAGAATAATGGAATAACAAAGTTGGAAGGGACCTTAGAGGTCTTTTAGTGTAAACCTCCTGCTCAAGCAGGAGACTCTATACCAGGGATAGTCAACCTTGGCTCTTTTATGACTCATGGACTTCAATTCCCAGAGCTTAGCTGGCTCAGGAATTCTGGGAGTTGAAGTCCACGAGTCATAAAAGAGCCAAGGTTGACTACCCCTGATACCATTCTTGACAAATAGTTGTCTAATCTATTCTAAACACCTCCGGTGATGGAATATCCACAACTTCTGGAGTCAAGTCGTTCCACTGATTAATTGTTCTCACTGTCAGGAAATTTTTTCCTTAGTTCTAGGTTGGGTCTCTCTGATAAGTTTCCATCTGTTACTTCTTGTCTTGCCCTCAGGTTCTTTGGAGAATAGATTGTCCCCCAATATTGGAAGACTGTTATCATATCACCTGTAGTCCTTCTCTTTGTTAGACTAGACATAGCCAGTTCCTGCAACCTTTCATCATATATTTTCACCTCCAGCCCTCTAATCATCTTTGTTGCTCTTCTCTGGATTTTTTTCTAGAATCTCAATATCTTTTTTTTGTATAATGGTGACCAAATTCAAATGCAATATTCAGAGTGTGGTCTTACTAAAACAATGTATAATGGTACTAATATTTCATGTGATCTTGATACTATTCCTCTCTAGTTCAGCTTAGAACTGCATTGACTTTTAATGAAATGGAAGTTTCTAATTATATGCCAACTTGTACACAACGGTTGACTAAAGTACATACAAATATATGTGTTGCAGTACTAATCAAGCTAATTCTCTGGAAATCATTTGCAAAGTTATAAATATTATAATAGAGGGTAGAGGGTAGTAGTCACCTGTTCTTGCTGACTTAACAAAGAGAAGGAATCTAGCCTGCCACCTGGAAGTATCAGATACATAAATTTTAATATTTATAATTATGACCTACATAAAAGGAGGTTGTCATTACTCTTAGAAGAGCAACAACAAAACTGTAACTAATCATACTTGGGATAGGGCAGAATCAAAATCCATCTGGAAAATTTTGCTCTGGTTGGCATTTATAGTGTAATGATTGTCTATCTGCAAAATTTGCCACTTCTTTTTTAAGTTATGTTTGAGGCAGAGAATTAGCTGAGAATGACTGTCATTCAACTTGAAATTTTCTGATGTAAAAACATTGCTGTGACAGAATGTAAAAACCCGATACATGTACCATCAAAGTTTCAGAAGTTTGATGGTTCTTTGAGCAAAGTATTCATTTGAAACTCCTTCATGAAGCAACGTAGGCTGTCCACTTCTCATTAAGTGGCCACATTGTGAGACATCACTCTACAGCCCACTCGGGCATAGCCAGTAGCCAGAAGAAACTTTTTGACAGGTATAATTCATGATGGAATATCTAACAGAGCCTGGGAACATGAAGAATGGAGCAACACCATTATAAGAGGGAATTGGACCATTACAGAAGATTCCTTAATCCAGGGAGGGATAAAAGTTAGAAAGAAACTCAGAGTAACTCTACCTTAATCACACAATGAC
This sequence comes from Protobothrops mucrosquamatus, assembly GCF_001527695.2. Lineage (NCBI taxonomy): Eukaryota > Metazoa > Chordata > Lepidosauria > Squamata > Viperidae > Protobothrops > Protobothrops mucrosquamatus. The sequence continues at coordinate 626,989 of NW_015386685.1, forward strand.
TAAATTGATCTAAAGAATGGCTTTGGTGGTCTTTCACAATTCTGCTATATTACTCTACTAGCTGTACCCAGCCACGCGTTGCTGTGGCTCAGTCTGGTAAAAGCGTGTGTTGCTTTTACGTCCAACAGATGGTGCTGTTTTTCAAAAAAGCATGTTTTTACCTGTTACAGGTGTGACATCTATATAATATAGGTATATAAAAACACGCGCGTATTCGAATGCAATGTTGTTTCAAAATTTCAAAGCAATCGGTGAAGAACTTTCAGAGATTTAAGATTTTGAACAAAGAAACATTTACATTTTTATTTATATAGATTGTGAACTAAGTTCATTCTGGAAATCTGGGTGGTTCTTGTTTTCTGAATTTACAACCTCACAGGATTTGATAGAAGGGTGGCTACTGAAAATGTCAAAGGAGAACTAAGAGCATAGGAGTCTGTATAAGGGACAAAAATTCATTGCAACAACACATAATCCACATGTTTTACAAACCTGCATCCAACTTCAAAAGATGCAAGTATGAAAGGCTGGGACCTTGTAGTGCAATAGTGTGTCACCTGTTTTCATTTTCTTCCCATCAACAGAATTAGAGCTGAATACCATTATCTCCCAGTGTAGCTTCTGTGCTCCAATGAAGTAGAATCTGTCCTCTCTGCGCCTGACATATCACACTGACTCTGTACCAAAGCTAACTGGTTATCTCATAAACCACTGAGGTGTTTTTGCACACATTAACTAACTACAACATTGAACAATTGAAGACAATATGTGTCCATTCAATGGGGAAAATATCTGAGAGAACAACAATCAAGGGAATGGGAGCATGAAGAAACCATGGAATTGTAATGGTGAGGGCCAACAGACATCTGCTTCCAAATGTATGCCATGAAATCCAGCTTTAATGAAAAATCATTTAAATCAGATTTAAATCATAAAGCCACTGGGAAGCAACATAATCCAGAAACCTATGATGTGGTATGATTGTGAGATGGTTCAGGATACTGAGAAAGCACTGTTGAGGTTTCTCTGTAAAGACAATGATCTCTGTGTCTACACCTATATTTCTCAACCATGGCAACTTTAAGATGTATGGACTTCAACTCCCAGAATTCCTAGTGGGAACTGGGGAATTTGGGGAGTTGAACTCTGCACAACTTAAAGTTGCCAAGATTGAGACTCACTGGTCAATGCTGTTAGAATAAATGGACAGTAATTTAGAATCACTCCAATGAAAGCTTCTGTAAACCTTCTCCTCCCTCTCTCAATATGTATAGCTGAAATAGATTGTACAATTGTGTGAAGAGGAGTTCAAGGCAGGCAATGAAGTAGTCTTGCACTGTTGTGTTGTAAGCTTTGCCCCTTTTGTATATTTGTACAATGACCAATAAACATGCAAAAGGGGCAAAGTTTGAAGCAATTGTCCCTGATTTCATCAAAATGCTTGGATCCTGCTTTGTTAGGTAACTTAAATGGTAATAATTCAAGTTAATGAAAATGAATTTGGTGTAAACTTCCACAAAACCAGGAAAAGAAATTTGGCCCATTCTTTAAACAGAAATTGACACTCTTCTTCCTTAGCTATTTTTTTTAGCTCTCTCACCTTCATATACAGTTTTAATAATAACAACAAAACACAACATATTTCTGTGTTTTGTTTTCTATAGCACCTTCTTTTCCTGAGTCTTCTGAATCCTATTAGAATCTGACATCCTTGTTCTTACTCCACTATCATTTTATCTAGGATTAGTGAAAATTAATTACTTGTGGGCAGCAAATATCGGATCTTGAAAGCTAAAAGGGGCATTGTAACAAGCACAAGATAAATTTTCACCCCAGGAGTCTTTATAACCCATCTCCTTAAAATTGGGAACATTTTGAATCAAATGTTGTGAGACACTATGATTATGATCTGGTCCTTACACCACTATTTTTGGATTCTTGCTATCAATTTTATTTTTTTCTAAAGGCATTTCTTCCCACCATGAAATCTGAGTGCATTTCTGGGGTTCTTCCTCCAGGTGATCTCAAGAGGTGGAAAACAGTTGTTCCCTTTTTTCATATGATGGGAATCTCAAAGGTGCTTTTTTTCAAAAGGCAACTGGACTGTTTTTTTCAATTGATGAAGCTTCTTCGATGAGAAGTGAAACATCTTCTTCTTTCTCAAAGAAAAAAAAACCTTCCAGTTGTCTTTTGAAAAAATAAATTAAAAAAGAAGCACATTTGAGACAACCATGACCTGGATGACTACTGAGAATCTCCATAGACATATGATGGGAATGAAATTTTAAAGTGGAAAGCATTTTTATCTGCACTGCATTCATGACCCAGAATCAACATTTTTTTTACTTAGCCCTACAGGGTTGTGTGCTGAATTTTAGAATACAATTGTACTCATATTGGATGCAGAGGTGCTCTGCCAAGTCATGTCATTGTGGTTAGATATACAGAGATTTAAAGTAGCAGTATTCCAGGAAGGACAGTAATAATGTTCTTGAACTTTTGCTCAGTTTCAAGGAAAGCCTAATCAAGGGATTTGCTTAACTGAAACAGAGACAAATGTATATCGTTCCAAATCTTCATTTGGATTTCTAAAGGAATAAATCTCATTGTTTAGCTGCCTAAAAGATAACAGCATCTTAGAATTAGAAGAAGCTGTTTAGGTACATAAGTCTAAACCCTGCTCAGTGCAAGAATCTAAATTTAAAATTCCCCTGATAGATGGTTGGCCAGCATCAAGCTGAACACATGCAATCATGTAGCACCCAAGACCTCTCTGAATAACTGTACCTCTATCAAACTGTTCGTTGACTTGCTTTTTACATTCATTCAGAATTTATCTCTCTGTAGCTAAATCCATTATTCCGTATCCTGCATTCTGAATGACAGAGAACACGTTTGTTCTGGTTCTTCTTTTATATAACATCCTTCCAAGAATTTGAAAAGTATAATTAATTAATAAATAAATAAATAAATAAATAAATAAATAAATAAATAAATAAATAAATAAATAAATAAATAAATAAATAAATAAATAAATAAATAAATAAATAAATAAATAAATAAATAAATGTTCTTAGGAAACACAACTTCTGAAGCTCTGCTGAACTTCATGCTATGTCATAAATCTGGGCCTCCACGAACCCAGATATCCTCTAGAAATCTTGGCTGTGGTAGAGGCCCCTCAAATGGTTGTTCCTGTCTTTAATGTAACAGAAGTTGAAAAGAATAAAATGTTGATGGAGCAAAAAAAACCACCCCCAAATGTTAGTTATTTTAAAATTAAAATGAACCATTTATCCAACAAATAGAAAGTGAGTGGGATAGTGTAGGGAATCCTAGCAGATCTCTTAAAAGAATAAAATATAAAAGCAGAGGATTACATCTAAATCAAATTTCTCTTGAGTTTGAGTCCAAATAAAATGTTATGTAGGTGTAAATATATAATGTGCTATTTAGAAACACAGGCAAAATTTAAATGTTGGAAGAAAAGCATATTTAGCCATAAAACCTATTTCTCGACAAATATTCAGTATGGATTCAGCAATGATAGCTTGATGCATTTTGTCTGTCTCCAGATCATTCCAATTTAAAATAATACATCTTGAATGTAACTTTCATTGAACTTATCTTATGGGAAAAAGTATCAGGTAATCAGGTAATCATCATCTAATTGGATAAGGAATATCTGCAAGCACCAAGGACTCCACAGCTGAACCCGAACTACACATATTCCCTTATATTGGAAAAAGACTTGTTGAACTGATGACCTAACTCAGTGGTGGCGAAC
>NW_015386685.1:630875-659357 GCF_001527695.2 Protobothrops mucrosquamatus
TTAGGCCTCTGCCGCCGTGTGCAAAAAAAAAAAAAAGGTTCAATCAGTCAATTTCAACTTCTCGCGAGAAAAAAAAAAGATCTTGCAAAGTTGGAATTGATTGATTGAACTTTTTAGTCCCACCCAGTCTGCCGTTACCACCGCAGCCACCCAACGGGCCACACCCACCCAATGGGCCACACCCACCTGGCACTCGATGATGCATAAGTGGGTTTTGGGTTTCAGTTTGGGCACTCAGTCTCTAAAAGGTTCGCCATCACTGACCTAACTGATATCTCATGACCTACCTATGTCCTATTGATGCCTACTTAGGAGATATTGGTTGGACATCTATAACCTGGGGTATCTTTCTAGATGTCTGATTTACTACATTTCTGAAAATCCTCTTTTGAGAAGATGTTGTTTGACAGCAACACTACACTTGTTATGTTTGATATCACATCTTTTTGTACTGCTGTGCTTCATGATGACCAGCATCTCTTAACTGTTACTTGGCAATTAGAGTAAGATTGCCAGTTCTGAATACCTGGCTGATGCTACACCAGAACGTTTCCTCTTGTCCAATTCTGCCAACATCAAATATATGCTTTTTGCTGGTAAGAGCACAACAGAAATTACTGATCAGCAATCCTGGATCACATCTATGTGAATAATCCAAGTGCTGCATCACCATTATCTCCAGAAGACAATAATTTTTAAGAACATCAGGACAGGCAGATAGATATAAAACAACACCTACAGGTCCTGCCGTGTAAGTTATATTACTGACACCTGCAGGAAATAATATTTATTGGATATAAATAACCAGGAAATAATGTTCAGTATATAGATAAGTATTAATATATAGAAGTGGCCTGCACGTATTTCTGAGGCACAATAAATCTGCAATAAATCCTGACCCAGCTGCAAAATAAATTAGAACTATCTGTTGCACTTTAGATGAGAAGATCCAAACCTATCTGAAAGTCAATTTTTTGCAGTAAGGATGTACCAAATGATTCAACAATGTTGCAAAAGATAGATTTGTGCACAGAAAGAGATTTTGCATTTATTATTAATTAACCCCAAACTAAACGACAGTATCTGACATGACATCTGTAACAAACCACAATGATGTCAAAATGACAATACGTGTGTTATATAGCATTATCATGCAAAGGATGCAACTGAGTCCCTGTGCCATGAATTTTACTTCATTTATAAAATTTACATCATCCTGTCTTCACTTGTTCCCTTGCTTTTTCCTTGGTGGATCATTCTGACAGACACTTTACTTTGGACAATACCTCCTTCAGCGAGCTAATGCTCTTAATTCTGACTAGCTAAAGAAGGGTTTAGTTTCCGAACTTAGATGTATGTTTTGCCCCTCAAAATTTACATGCACAGGGACAGGCTTGATGAAATAAAGACTGAGTTATATGCTGTAGGTTGGCATCAGGAGAAGCACGCCAAATATTTATCTGTTTGTAGAAATAGCAACTTGCCTAACTGCTTGCTTACTGATCTATTTATTTATCACATTTATATGGCGACCCAACTCAACCAATGCTACTCTGTGTAGTATACAACAATATATAATAAATGCCAATAACTTCCAGTAACAAGTTAGGAAAGACAGATATTATAAAGATTTTAAAATTTAAAAGCCATTTATTATGATTTTTTCCATTTTAGCATGGGAATTAGACTTGCCAGGCACGGAGTATATGCTTTACATCCATGGAGATCAGGAGGGTAACTACAGATTAGCAATCTTGTCACTTTCACTTTTAGTCAGTACTTGACAAGGTAGACCAGACTAAGAAACCATTGCCATAAAGATCAGGACTACTTTTATTCTATCTAACTCATATAGTCAGAGAAGCTTTGTGCTTCTTCACTTCACTTTACCTCCATGTGAACTAGGGAGTGGCTAGCCTGAGATGTTTTCTCACATTGGTTTCTTGAAATGGTCTCAAGGCTGGTGGCGCAGTGGTTAGAATGCAGTATTGCAGGCTAACTCTGCATTCCACTGCCAGGAGTTCAATCCTGACCAGCTCAAGGTTGATTCAGTCTTCCATCCTTTTGAGGTTGGTCAAATGAGGACCCAGATTGTTGGGGGCAATATGCAAAAAATGCTGCCTCTGTAAACCACTTAGAGAGGGTTGTAAAGCTCTGTGAAATGGTACATAAGTCTAAGTGCTATTGTTATTTTCTGATTGATACCTTGGTAGCAAGTCTTTTGCCTTTCCTTCAGGGCTATTCCTTGTGTCTCCACAGTACATTGTCTGTCTGTCTGTCTGTCTGTCTGTCTGTCTGTCTGTCTGTCTGTCTGTCTGTCTGTCTGTCTGTCTGTCTGTCTGTCTGTCTGTCTGTCTATCTATCTATCTATCTATCTATCTATCTATCTATCTATCTATCTATCTATCTATCTATCTATCTATCTATCTATCTATCTATCTATCCTGCAACTGTTCTTTGTATGTTTTAGCCTCCAGGACTCTAATCATCTTTGTTGCTCTTCTCTGGACTCTTTCTAGAGTCTCAACATCTATTTTATATCATGGCAAACAAAATGGGATGCAATATTCCAAGTGTGGTCTTTACCAAGGCATTATAAAGTGGTATTAGCACTTCACGTGATCTTGATCTACCCCTTTGTTAATGCAGCCTAGCACTGCGTTGGCTTTTTTGGCAGCTGCAGCACACTGCTGGCTCATATTTAAATGATTGTCCACTAGGACTCCAAGATCCCTCTCACAGTTATTATCATTGAGCCAAGTAGGTAGCCACACCTGAAGGATGCCTCCTTGAAAAGGTCTGAACAAATAAAGCCTTCAGACTAACATCCAGAGAACTTTGGTTGAAGCCGTAAATGTTACAAATTTTCCTGGGAGCTGAAGCATTTCTATCCCACAGATATGCTACTTCATAGCTTACAATTGTCCTAAATAGACACAGTGAGGAAAAGAGAGCAGAGGAATAAAACATCATTTTATTGGCACTCTTGACAGGCATTATATTACACCACAGTGTCATTTGTTTAGTTACTGCTACAGCAATTTCTGTGGAGAAATCACATAAGCAGCCATATGGTGCCTTTGAATGAAAGCCCATTATGCTTTTCATAAGTAAACCACAATGTTTCTGCTAAGGAGAAAAAAGGCTTTACTTTCTATCCAATGTCAGTTACTGTACCTTAAGATAAGGGAAGAAGAATCCTTTCCAGGTAAATATGGGAAGGTTTTGTGTTGACTAAATGCAGAGTTGTCTCCATTTCACATTCTGTTGGACAAATGGGCATAGGAGAGGAGAGGAGAATCTCTAGATCCTCATAGAATCCTGGTCTATTTTCTGAATGAGCATGTCTAGTCACAAGGCACTCCTTGGAAAGAAGCTCTGCTGAGAGTAGAAAGTGAGAGAGATTTACAAAGAAATATCTTGGAAGCTATACGTTTAAATCTCATTCCCTGATTTTCAAATTGTTGGTAAAGTCATCCAAAATTCAGTATCATCTGAATGTTCAAGGTACCCAGTTTATTCCTTCTCTTTTACATCTGAGTCAAGTGAATTATCAAAACAAAGTTGCCAGAACAGATGCAGCCTTTCACAGTTACTTATTTCTTCAATTTTTAAAACTTGCTAGTAACATAACCCTCACCAAAAATCCATTAAACTATCCGATTAAAACAAAAATCACAAATATTGAAATAATGCTATTTTAAAATATATATATAAAACATCACATTTTAGACATAAAATGTAAGAATCCATAAAATGTTGCAAGCTAGTCTTGGTGATAGAATATAAAGAGATCTAACAGGGAATTCATTGTTTATGGCACAAATCTAGATTTTGCCATTTAGCTCTACAATTTGAGCAAAAGCTACATGAGAATGAATTTTATGTTGGTACAGTTCTGCTCCTCCTGCAATACTAATTACATTTTTTTAAAAATAAAGTTTTTTAAAAAGGGAAAATACTTGGATAAAAGGTATTACTAATCAACCTGTCAGAACTATCCACCAACAGCTTCTGCTATAAATTGTGCAAACTATGTTTCCTTATTAACTAAACTATTAGCCCACTTGAGAAAAATACTATTACAGGCTAAATGTAGTAAGAAAGCTTCTGAATGGGCTCATCTGTTTTCAAAATGTTACATCTGTCTTCTTCCACTGGTTTTGTGGAAAGGTGTTTGTAAGATAAACTCAGTGTGAATAAATGGACAAAATCAGGGGAGGAGGGCCAGAGAAACAGAGGTGAAATGAATGAAGGATGGAGATGGAATGGGGAGCCCAAGGCACACAGAATAACAAAGTTGGAAGGGACCTTGGAGGTGTTCTAACCCAACCCCATACTGAAGCAGGAGACCCTATACCATTTTTGATAAATGGTTGTTCAATCCCTTCTTAAAAGCCTCCAGTGTTGGAGCACCCACAACTTCTGAAGGCAAGTTGTTCCACTGGTTGATTGTTCTTACTGTCAGGAAATTTCTATTTAGTTCTAGGAATCTAGGTGGATAAAACTTTTTAAGAGAAATAAATATGAGACTGGAAAGTGGCAAGGCTGCAAATGAGTAAGCAGCCATAGAGAATGGTGGAACAATTGGGCCATGTGAAGTTATTCTAAGCAGGCTTGGTGAAATTTTAATATTGGAATATATTTGTTTTACCTTTGCCCTTTTAAGGGAATGTTTAAACTTCTTTCAGTAACCCCCCTGCTGTCCCTCAACCATACATCTCACTCCCAAATAAATCTTACAGGGAGACTAGTACTGAGAACATATTCTGCATAATGTCATTTTACAGCTCCTATTTAACAGGCACTTCCCACTTAAATTCCAGCCACTTCTATTTCTTTTTCCTTTTCTTTGATTAAGGCTTGCTGTTTTACCACCCACATTCACAACTCTCCACTCAAGCTGGTTCATGTACCCAGAGTACTAAAATGATCACACAACATATAATTGCACTAATGTTTTACATATTTATGTTGGAAAACTTTTAATGAAGTGTTACTTTGGGGAGAAAAGGGGGGGGGGATGGCAAGAGAGAAAAGGAAGATCAGTCCGTCTTTTAAAAGAAGGGATTGATTGCTGCCACTCAACCATTTCTTCATTTTTGGCTTCCCTCTTGGTCTGTAATAAGTTTTTCATGAACACCAGACCACTCTTAAAGAACATTATTCATCATAAGCCAAGCAAAAAAAAACAGGCTGACTTTGATGAGTACAATAGCACATTTCAATTTCTGTTGAATTCAGTCTGCAGAAAAGCAAAAACACAGAGAGACTTTTATAAACATCAGTGTGCAAATCCTGATCCCAAAGCACACCAGCCTACACAAGCTATTTCTTGACCTGTTGAAAGGGCAATCCTGTGTGTGATTGTTCAGAAATTAAACTCATGGAGTTAGGTGATATCTTGTTTACTTTTCCTGCTGTTCCAGAACTTTCCAACTGATAAGAAAAGGCTTACAAATTCTGCTTAAATTGCAAAGAAAGGCTAAAGTAACATTTCTGAAAAGCTGAAGCCGATAAACTTTTTGAAGAATTTATTTTCCATTTCTCCCACACAGATACAAAATGTAACGTTAGTGCTATGTGATGATTACAATACTGTAATGGGACCTGGGAAATACAGCTTGGAGTCCCATTTATTCCTGGAGTCCCTGTAGGATTGGAAATTAGTCACTATGTAGAAGATCAGGCAGAGCTGGGAGGTGGAGTTAAGCATATCTTTGGTTTAAGAGTTATTGCATTCCCACAAGCACTATAAGTCCAAGTAATCCTGAATTTTGTTGACCCTTCTCTGTTGTTAATTTAGTGTTGAACTTTAGTTCATCAGATTCTTGTGTATAGGCTTGAATAAATCTATGCTGCAATGGTCCTGATTCTTTGCACTTGATGTTAATCTGATCAACTAAAGTTTCAGCTAATATAGGTGGAGGTAGATAATTCACAATCTAAAAGTTATGTGGAAGCCCCTGCCCCTATAATTTTGCAAGGGTTACAGTCTTACTTGTCATGGAATTTTGACAGCATAGGTTGGATGTTGGAAACTATCCAAAGTATAAGTTAGAGCATCCAAGGGAATTAGGGTAACAAAACAATTGCTTATTCCCATGAATAATATTTTTGTTCTGTCCACTTTCTTTGTTCTTTAGTGATTAGGTTGGCATTTGGAGTAGAGGCATATCAGCTCAGAAGTAAAGAGTGAAGCAGTCCTTCCTTTTAAACTGATGCATGCAAAACAATTTTCACACACACACAGAGAATAGTAACTATGTTGGAGCAGGAAATTACTACTGAGTTTGGCTCTAAATAGCTGACATTTCCTGCTTTAAATAGGAAGCTGGAGGAGCTTCACTCTAGTACACTGTTATGACCTCTGCTGTTTTATTGTCCCATCTGGCTATCTGTGAGGAGGAGATTTTTTTTCCTTGCTCCTTGAAATCATTCCATCCATTTAATCAAAGTTCTCCTTATGTGTGGAGCTTCCTTCCAGAAACCTTATTCCCTAATCATTCCGTACATCCTTGAAACTTCATCTCAACACTTCCCTTTTCCATGTACTTTTCTATTTTTAGTACAGTTTCCTTCTTCTGACAGTTCTAGCAGAGTCCTTCTGCATACTTTATAATTTGGCAGGGGGTTGGATGAAGCATGTTCACACATGCATTTACTCTGAGTGATTACTCCACATACATAAATTATGCAGATCCATAGTAGGATAATTTGGATCATGGATGCCTTACCTACTTCATACTACTTGCTGCTGTGCAGGCCTGAAACCCTGTTCTGGAGTTGGAACAGGAGCCTAGAGAATAGAAATGGATGCCATATGAATCCCTCATGTCTTCATTTTGGAGAATTCATAATGCCAAAAAAGCCAACACAGTCCCAGGCTGCATTAACAGAGGGATAGAATCAAGATCATGTGAAGTGTTAATACCATTTTATAATCCTTTGAAAAGACCCTACTTGGAATACTGCATCCAATTTTGGTCACCACAATATAAAAAAGATGTTGAGACTCCAGAAAGAGTGCAGAGGAGAGCAACAAAGATGATTAGGGGACTGAAGGCTAAAACATACAAAGAACGGTTGCAGGAATTGGGTATGTCTCGTTTAATGAAAGAAAGAGTAGGAGTGACATGATGGCAGTGTTCCAATATCTAAGGGTCTGCCACCAAGAAGAGAGGGTCAACCTATTCTCTAAATCACCTGAAGGCAGAACAAAAGCAATGGGTAGAAACTAATCAAGAAGAGAACCAACCTAGAACTAAGGAGAAATTTCCTGACAGTTAATCAGTGGAATGACTTGCCTTTGGAAGTTTTGGGTGATCCAATACTGGAGGTTTTTAAGAAGAGATTGGACAACCATCTGTCTGAAATGGTATGGAGTTTCTGCCTGAGAAGAGGGCTGGACTAGAAAACCTCCAAGGTCTCTTCCAACTCTAATATTCTATTCTGTCCTGTCCTGTCTTGCTCTGTTTTGTTCTAATAGTGGAAAGCTGACTGGCCTAAATGTGGAAAGTATATGCTGAGAAATCAAGTGAACTGCACTGTTTCCTAATTTCATACATGGAACATCTGCACGGAGCTTTGAATGACCCAATTCAAGCTGCCTCCAATATTTCTTTGACACATTGTAATTTAATGTGGCAAAAACTGGACTATATTAAATGCAAGGAAAGTGATTATATTAAGGATTAAATTATTTTAATCATTAATTTAGTTTTGTTATAATCTCACTTCTTTGTTTTGCTCCCACCTCCTTGTTGCTAATAAGCCATCAACCCCCCAAAATGTTCTCAAACTCAAACTCAAACTCAATGCTTCTGAATTAAGTAGTGCATGCCTATATCTGAAGAGACATAAGATACAAAGAAAATAAATGAGAAGGTAGTTATGACAATGACAACCATCACCACCAACAACAATTATGAGTATGGTGATCAATTCAGTCACTGACATATGGGGATCTAATTATTTTGGCTTAGATTGCACTTAGATGTGGATTGCATCTATTCTCAGCCTAGCTGGATCCTCTTAGCCAGCTAATTCCTGTAGTTGTAGTTGTTGTTTTCTTCTCTTCCTTTGCTTTTTCCTCAGTTTTAACATTCTTCCCCCTCCCCCTTTTCAGGACAGAGTGACATATCACCCATTCCATGGTGAATAAGGCTCGCCTCTGATAATAAGCTAAGAACAAAAATTCCACTGAATGATAAAATGAAAGCAATGCAAAGCACCATCTTTCCCACAATAATAACAATAAAAGCAGTGTGTTCATCTATAGTTGTCTGTTTACCTTTGCAACTAAAAGCTTCTGCCCATAAACTGTTGTGCCAAGAGCTATATACATGGTCATGAAATGTTGTATTAGCACCAGGGAAAAAGCAAGCTTCCAAGAAATTGCTCTTTGATGTGGTTGCATCCCTTTTCCAAACATCAAGACTTGTTCAAATAGCTGTCCTATGGAGAAGCAGGAATTCCCACACTGAGCGCTGTGAGAGGTTCTGAAACGTTCCTTTTGAAATTCAGTCACTATGTCAACTTCATCCACCAGCGTATTGCCTCTTGGAGTGGGATAGCCCTGGAAAGCCTCACCCTCTCCTGGTCTGTTCATATTTGGGCAGTGATGTCATTCCAGAGAAGGAAGCTGAGCTGGGATGGGCACTTTCTAATGAGCAAAGATGAGCAAAGGATATTCTTGTGCGACACTTTTTGTCTATTTCCTGCCTCAAAATGGTGGGAAGTTTTGCTAGCTTTTTCCTATAGTGGATGGAACCATCTCCTGGGGCTGTATGAAGAAGTTCTGGAGGCTCCATTGTACATCCCAGAGACTACAAACAGATACTGGCAAACATGGGCAGAGGCAGTAAGAAGCAATAATATTGTCCTTCAGTGGAAAAGCCACTAAGAGCCATGGTGGGGCAGTGGTTAGAATGCAGTACTGCAGGATAATTCTGCTGACTGCCAGCAGTTTGATTCTCAATGGCTCAAGGTTGACTCAGTCTTCTATCCTTCCGAGGTCAGTAAAATGAGGACCCAGATTGTTTGGGGCAATATGTTGATTCTATGAACTGCTTAGAGAGAGCTGTAGAGCACTATGAAGCGGTATATAAGTCTAAGTGCTGTTGCTATTACTTGTATATCATGTGGGAAAGGGGTACAGAAAGGACTCTGTGAAAAGATAGAATATGTGACCATTCTTTTGCTCAAGAAAAGAAGGGTCTTAGGAAAACTCTGTAGCAATAGTTATTTCATGAAAGCCTACTCCTATTAACTTGAAGAATGTAAGAGTGGTTTCTTTGGAGAAAAAGCTGAATGAAGGGAGTGAGGTGGGAATGCATAAAGTTTTCTTTCTGCCTTTTTCCTCCTTGCAGTATTCCAGGCCTTTGATGGCACTGGAAATCAGATCCTTTAGTTGGCATAATTGTAGGATTCCAGCATCCACCGTGACAGTATAGGCCAACCTTGAGCTGTGTCTTGTTATTCTCTGCACATGTAACAAAACATTTGGGGATTTGAGTTCCTCATAGGTAGATCACTAGCAGCCTACTTTGGGGACTTGAGTTGTTTATCAGTATTCAGGGGTAAAAGCTGGATGGGATCCAAGTTCATTATTGAAGCCTGTTTTTGTAGAGGAAACATGCTAAGCCCAAACGTTAATCAAATACACTGGAGAAGGATTTTTTTATTATTATTATTATTTTACAGCTGTCCAAGGACACAACAAACCATAACACAGGCTTCATAACTACATTAAATCTATTTTGTTTCCCCCAATCCCCACCCCACAAATATCTTATGCTTTAGAATAATGTCAGGGATCAATGAAACAAAGCTTTGAAAAACAAAACAAAACATATTAAGTGTTTCTACGCCCTGCCCAAAGACACAATCTTTCATCCAGGTTTGCATGAAGGACATAAAAAATGTATTTAAAGAAAACCTTGCACTTGAGGAGTCAGTCAGAAGTCAGTATTAAAGAGTCCAGGAAAGTGTACATTCAGACTCAGAAATAACATCCTGGAAGCATTATTTGTGCATTATCTGGGCCTTTATTTTCTCCTCTTTTTTCCTTTAGGTCATGCTTTGTGTGTGTGTATGGGTGTGTTTTATAACTGTATCTAGGGACAAAGAAGTTGGCAACTTAGAATGATTAATAGTCTTGTATGTAAAATGTACATCAACAATTCAGAGAGCTTTAAATTAAAGATAGTCCCTCCAAGTTCATAAAGGTAAGGTAATTCCATCACAAACCACCACCTTCTCGCCACAGTTCTGAGCAAAATATTCTTTATATACTTTTTTGATTTTTACGATATATTTATTTCAAGATGACTTTTAGGATAAAAGCCCTTCCAAGACAACTTACCTATAAAAAAAGAAACTTATTAAAAGTTTTTTTTAAAATGCAGGAATGTTGGCTTTAATGTTGAATTTATTAAATTCAACATTAAAGCCAACATTCCTGCATTTTAAACAAAAAACTTTCGTAAAAGCTCACTTTGAATTAGAACTCTGGATCTTTTTAAAACTCACAGTAACAAACTTGGAGAAATCTGGATTACAAGGTATTGCTTAGTTATGGAGCATTATGAAAAAGACCCTTCTCTCTCTTCTTGAGCAGTTTAGGAACTCTCAAAATAGAATAAACCATATTCTATTGAAACTAATAGTTTGTATAGTGAAAATCTCAGAGTATCCTTATCCTTTTGCTGCTACAGTGACATGGGTGGCTTATAAATTTAATAAATAAATATATTTTTAAAAAAGCAACAAGGACTTAAACAACCCATCAAAATAGCTCAGACATTTTTACTCATATATGCAGTTCCCAGTCATACGATTAATAATGTTGGAGAAAGTTCTAGCGGACAATACAGATTAAGATGGAACAGAGGCTTTCATACGGTCACTACATATGATGGAAGGTGCCAGCAAATTGCACCAAATGGCAGAATAAATAATTCAAAATTATAAATAGCACAAATGTGCAATATCTCATATTATATTCCCCCAAGTGCTTTGAATACATGGTGATACAAATATAGCACCTAACTGGCCACATTTTTTTACTAAAGTGACATGAGAAGGCAGCCTAAGGAGACTCCAACACACCACTTTGAAATAATCAGAATTGTCCTACAAATAGATACCACATATAAACTGAGAAAAAAATGTAAATTATTGTTTTCTTCTGCCAATCAAGGTTCAGTTCTACCACTTCTCAACTTCATATTTATAGTCTTTCAGAAAGTCCATCACATTCTTGTTCTTCTTCTTCTTCTTCTTTTGGAGCCTCTTTGCAATCATGAGTTCTAGAAACTTACAATTTTGTAAATAATAATAATAATAATAATAATAATAATAATAATAATAATAATAATAATAATAATAATAATAATAATAATAATAGTAAAGTTGGAAGGGACCTTGAAGGTCATCTAGTCCAACCCCCTGCTCAGGCAGGAAACCCTATACCATTTCGGACAAATGGCTGTCCAGTCTCTTCTTAAAAACTTCCAGTGTTGGAGCATNCTTCACATGATCTTGATTCTATCCCTCTGTTAATGCAGCCTAGCACTGTGTTGGCCTTTTTGGCAGCTGCAGCACACTGCTGGCTCATATTTAGGTGATTGTCCACTAGGACTCCGAGGTCCCTCTCACAGTTACTACTATTGAGCAAGGTGCCACCTATGCTGTACTTGTGCATTTGGTTTTTCTTGCCTAAATGTAGCAAAACATTTTCCTTTACTCATTTCTTTTTCTGTTCGCCTTCTATGTATTTTAGGAATCCGGGCTAATTGGTAGCCGGCATATGGAACATAATGTTTGGCCTCGGGGCTATTTAGGCTGATCAAAAGCATTTGTTCTAGTGCTTATCATTGTTATGAATATTCTTGATAAAATTTAGTGGAACAGAAAACTAGGGGAGACACTATGCTTTATATCACGAGGCTGTCACTTAAAAAAAGGGGGAAAAGTCACCCAGGTGAAAAGCACAGGTCCACAACTAGTGCCAAAACCTCTGCTATTGTTTTCAGAAAAGATACTTACACAATTTAGTATTTGTGGGAAAGGAATCACTATGCATCAGAGGGGAGCAAAAGAGAAAAGCGATTTAACTGCCTCTTAACTTGGTATCACTCCATAGGGATCTGATAGACGTTGCCACGATTTGATATCCAAAGTACTCTTAGCAAAGTAGGTTGTAGAATCTGGAACACAGTTATACACAGGCCTCTTCAGGATGCAGCATTTTCATCAAAATGAGTAATGCTGTCATGATGCAAGCTCCCCCCTCCCCTTTCGAACAACACATGTACAAAAAAGGCAGAACTTGCATCATCATTCTGACAAAAGTGCTTGATTCTGGAGATGTCTCTGGGGGTATACAATTAAATGTGGATGGAAAGATTGCTGTTTGCTCCTGATTACACTGCCGCTAACCTGAAAGAGTCTCTGTCATCCTTCATCAACTAACCCACCACAGCCATCTCAACGGTCCCAGGGTGCCTTGTGGATGATAGCCCAATAGCCTGACCTGTGATTGTTGATGGATCATCTGGCTACATAGTCTAACCATGTCTAATAAGTGGAAACCATGATGTTGACCATATATTTCAGCAAACTATTGGGCCTCAGCTTAACTCTTGAGTCATGTATCTTCTGGATACAGCCATACAGCAACAGAATTATAGGTAGTCCTCAACTTACGACCACAACTGAGTCCAACATTTCTGTTGTTAAGTGACTTTGTCCCATTTTATGACTTTTCTTGCCACAGTTGTTAAGTGAATCAGTGCAGTTGATAAGTTAGTAACCCAGTTGTTAAATGAACCTGGCTTCCCCATTGACCTTGCTTGTGAGAAGATCGCAAAACGGGATCACATGACCATGGGACACAGCAACAGTCATAAATATGAACCAGTTGCCAAGTATCTGAATTTTGATCACATGATCATGGGGATGCTGCAAAGATCATAACTGTGAAAAACAGTCATGTCACTTTTTTTCAGTGCCCTTGCAACTTTGAGCACTCACTAAACAAATTGTTGTAAGTCGAGGACTACCTATAAATGGTTTTCATTTTCTTCTTCTAAATTTTCTTTTCACCTTTCTAATCTCAGGAATGTCTTTACATTACCATCTAGGCAGTGGTGGGATTCAAATATGTGAACAACCGGTTCTCTGTGTGGATGCTGCTTCTGGAGGTCCATTCTGGGCCTGGGCAACAAAAAATTAGCTACCGGTTCTGCGGAAGTGGTGCGAACTGGCTGAATCCCACAACTGCATCTAGGGACTATCTAGGCCTGATTCTACTTACCTCCCAAGCCCAGTCAAGATTGTCTAAACATTATCACTTGATATTTATTTATATTGACTAGACTAGAAAGCTAGAGAGATGATAGATTTCTAGGTTCTACATAGGGGAGAGAAAATGAGGAAAAGACAAGAAAGAAGACAAAACTGGCTATGCCAATCTTTCTCTAATTGCAGCATTTGACAAAACTACTCTTAGATTCTGGTTGTCCAGCCACTATAACTACTTTAAAAGAATGCTGGAACAACGATTTAGTTACAAGCCATTCCTCTTAGCAGCTGAAATCTACCTTGTGCCTTCCAGACTTTGAAGGAATTTAAAATCTGAAATGTTTTCACAAATCAGGACTCTAACTTTTTTTATTTTCAAATGCTGTTCAGGTAATTTAATTTCACATCACACTAACAGTTTCTATCCAATCTATCCAGACAATGATTTGTTTCCCTCTCTGCTAATGAACATCAGTTGCTCAGTCTTTTATTTCATCTCAAATTAAGACTTGTCCTTTTGAAATTTCTCTACAGTCCAAGGTCTAAGGTCTGTTTCTTTTCCCAGTTTTTCTTCCCTGTTGCTGTCTGTGTTTCACGTTTATTAAGAGCAAAATTCAAACTGACATTTTAGGAAGGGTTCTCATGCATACATTTCATTTTCCGTGCCAAAAACATTTTTCAAATCTTTTCTTTTCTCTCCCCCTCCAAATAAACAAACGCACAAGGACAAAAACAACTAATTCACCTCTTCTTGCTGAGGAACATATTTAATTGTATTTATGAAATGTTCACAAACCAGATTTAGATAGATGCTAGATTCCCTTCCCTCAAACCAAAATGAAATGTTGCTCTCTGAGTTGTCAAGATCAAGATATTAAGCATTATATAAGAACAGATGATACTTGTGATAGCTATGTTTGCAGTCTGGGCATTTTTATTCCCCTTCAACCTTGTATAGTTTTACATTGTAATTGTTGTTGTTTTTTAATCTTTTCGATTACTTCCATATATGAGGGTGTGATGGCTTATCTGTTAAAGATGCTGAGCTTGTCAGCTGGAGAGCTGAGAGTCCGGGTTTGAGTCCCAAGCTCCACGCAATGGGGTGAGCTCCTGTTACTTGCCTCAGCTCCTGCCCATTTAGCAGTTTGAAAGCATGCAAATGAGAATAGATTAATAGGTACCACTTCGATGGGAAGATAACAGTGTTCTGTGTACTACTGCATATAACCATGCTGGCCAGATAACCATGGAAATTGTCTTCAGACAATGCTGGCTCCTTCAGCCAAGGAACGGAAATGGGCACTGTGCCATAGAGTCAGACATGACTGACAAGGAAACCTTTACCTTACTTCCACATATACATTTCATACACATTAAAATGTAAACTGAATGCAGGTCTCACACAAAGCGTAAACATGCATATTGTTTTAATCATAGACTACCTAAGCACATAGACACACAAATGTACACACACATACACACACAGAGAGAGAGACTAAAATAGGGATTAATGAAATAACTATTAAAGCAACCTGGTAAGCGAGGAGTAGCAGATAAGAAGGTTTACTTCTTTTTAATGCAGTTTCCAATGCCCCTTCAGGATACTGTACATTTTTTTCTTGACAGCTTAACTTTAGAAATCAAAAGCCAGTTTCCTAGATGGGGGCAGGGGAAATCCCCCACTTCGCAAGCCTGTTGATTCAACAGAGCTGATCAATGTGACAAGCTTTTGTCTGCTTAGAACAGACAACAGTGCAGAACTGGGCAATCAATTCCGTGACAGTTTGCTGTTTTCATTTGTGCATATGCCACTCATTATCAAATCAATATGCCCTAATACATTGCCAGAAATAACTGAGTATGCCTATGAAAATACTGTGATCATCCGCTAAAAGAGAAAAAGGCTACTTTTTCCAAGACCTACTTTAGTTACTATTGAGGAGACTAAGGTTGCATTTGCACTAGCTTTTCCCCTTGAGTCTTTTCACACAAAAAAACAGATGCTATTTACATCCTAACCTGGATGGGGTTACTGCATTGTACTCCAGCTCTGTGTATGTGGTAGAGAAACAAATTATTCATTAAAGACAGTCTTGAAAAAGAACGTTACTTCTTGTAGCATTAGATTTCTGCTAATGTCGGAACTGATTCAAGCAAGTCTGGGCCAAAGGTCACATATGTGTTCATGAGATGGAAAAAAACCTCACTAAGAAATGTGAAGGTCTAGAGGAAAAAAAAATGGCAAAAAGAGAGCTTATGTTCTGTTTTTTTCCCCCTACAGTAATGTTGCTGCTGTTATGATTTTCTGCAAAGATTGGAGAGATGGTTAAACTGAGAAAAAAACTGCTAGGTTTAAAAATGTCTGCACTAAAAGCTATGTCTCTTCAGACTAAGTGAACTTAAACCAGGCGTATGTGCACACACAAACGGAGCCACATCCATACCTTTCTCATTCATTTTTTTAAAAAGTTCATTTAAGTGGGGAATGTAATCTTAGAAAGACTCATGAAAAACATGTCACATCACTCAACTCTAAAATCAACAGCATATTTGATATCAGGAAAAATAGAGAGTATATTGTGAATAGTTCAGGGGGAGGGTTCATTTACCCATTAATGATATCTTATAAAGAAAAAGAGGGATCTAAGGACACCAGTAGTAAATAGACAGCATTACAACAATTCATTTAGTGAATTGTTACAGTGGCACTGAAAAAAAATGACTTACAACCCTTTTTCACACTTATGACCATTGCAGCATCCCCATGGTCACGTGAACAAAATTCAGAGACTTGGCAACTGACTCATATTTATGATGGTTGCAGTGTCTCCGGGTCATGTGATCACCTTTTGTGACCTTCTGGCAAGCAAAGTCAATGGAGAAGCCAGATTCATTTAACAACCATGTTATTAACTTAACAGCTGCAGTGATTCACTTAACAACTATGGCAAGAAAGGTTGTAAAATGGTGCAAAATTCACTTAACAAATGTCTCACTTAGCAACAGAAATTTTGGGCTCAATTGTGGTCATACGTCAGGGACTACCTGTAGAGGTGTTTTCTACACGATTTATAATCACATTCCTGAACTTCATTTTAGGAATATATGGAATGTATTTGATAGCTCCTATCCCATCCCATCTCATTCCTATCCCATCCTCTCCTGGAGTGATGGAGGTCCATCATCCTATTTCCATTTTCTTTAGCTGTTTTGTTTTGAAAAGAGGGTCACTGCATTGCATGGAACACATTTTTTTGTTTCATCAGAAAACTTAAGTCAAGTGTGACTTTACCAGCGCAATGCCAAAAACAGTCTTTGCCTTTTTCCCCCACCATCCAGATTCATTAAAAAGAATCTGCTTTCATTTATTTATACAAGGTGGGGCTGGGAAAGAGAAAAAGAAGGAAATGTTAATTGAGTTTTTAATGGAGGTTTGTAAAGTTCTTGTCCTTTCTTAAATAATGATTCAATGTTGAATTATCTCTTGGGTGGACAGTCTCCTAGGCTTCTCATGTTTCAATTCAATCCAAGTAGATAAGATCGTGTAGGATTTCCTTCCAAGAATCTTTTCTGACTGGGAAACAGAGGCAGCCAAAGAAACTACACAATCAGGGATAGGTGAACAACAAACATTACAAGACTCTCTGCTACTTTGCTTCCATGGAATTATACCAAAGATACAACTAAAAAAAAATATAACCCCTTAAACCATCCTGAGAATTAGACAGAAATGCAAAAGCCTCTTTTTGAAGAAAAGAAAACTTTCGGAAAATCAGAAGCACAAACTCTGCATGGTTTTTGAGCCTTTTATGGGACACAATTTAATGACTGCACCCAAACTTGAGAGGCTTAGCTGCACCTCTGGAAAACAAAAAAAGTTAAACCATTGTTTCCAATGGTCTGTATGTTTCAAAGGTTCCTATTATGATGCACCAGTTCTGGAGAGAGGAAAAGCCTTTTCTCTTTAAGCTAAGTTGTTTTTAGATTAGAAATCAAAGCAATATAAAAACAGAAAGCAATGCAATTGATTAAGATGTAAAACCATCAGCAAATGAAACTCCCTTAAAACCCATAAAGTTCTGAAGTCTCCCATAGTATCATAAGGCAGATACACTTGATGCAATCAGCATGTCCTACACAGGTAATTACTTTTACTACTAATGTACCTCCCCCTTAGTGAGGAAGATAAGAGGTTCCATTGCTACTTAATCACAATGCTTCATTATTGCTCCACCACCCACTGGGTAAAACAATTTGCTTGCTCTACTCAGTGACTCTCACAAATGAGAAAAATTTATTAACATGTGAGAAAACGACACACATGGAAACTGCAACTGGAAGACAATTTCCTCTCTATCCACTGGAAAGAAAAAGTTGGAAGTTCTGTATGTATCCCTTTTTTGTGTATTGTCCTTTCTTTAAAGCAAAATGACAACCTAAAATAAAAAAAGGAGTACATACAAAAGAAAAAGAAACTGTAATGATTTGCTGCTTCTAATCTATGTTATCCAAAAGAGAAAAAAGAACCCCAATATATGCATAACAGATGCTTCTCTTGCCATATTCCATAGTATATATATATATTTCTTGTGAATTAATGCCACAGAAAACAACTGATCTTTCAAAATGTAGATCAGTGGTTCTCAACCTTTTTAATGCCGCGACCCCCAACCGGTTGTAAGTCGAGGGCTAAACCGGTCGTAAGTCGAGGACTAAACCGGTTGTAAGTCAAGGACTACTCAACCGGTCGTAATTCGAGGACTTTCCCTGCCTGGGAGTGCCGCGCATGCGTGGTTCCGCCCCCTGCGCCGGCCGAGGCGTAGCTGGCAAGCGGCAGAGACGGAGCAGGCCGACCACCAGCTGGCCCAGCCCAAGGGAGGTAAGGCACCCGCCGGAAAAGGGGGAAAAAATGGCGGACAGCCTTGCTTGGCAACCCCCATGAAATGGTCAATCGACCCCAAATGGGGTCGCAACCCATAGGTTGAGAACCGCTGATGTAGATGATTACTCTCTGTCCTTATCCAAACTTTAAAGGGACAGTGATTCAACTCTGGAATATGCTATCAATCAAACTCAATCCTCTTGTTAGATGTCAAGGTGATAGAAACAAAGTAGGAAAGCAAGTGGAACATGTCTCAAAAGTGCTTTTCCCAAAAGGCAGCTGGACTTTCTTGGGTTTTTTTTTTCTTTGAAAATGTTTTACTTCTCATTCAAGAAGCTTCTTCATTTCTGAAGAATTGAAGACCAGGAGAAAGAAGTGAAGGAGATGTATAAGTAAAGCAGTTGGCTTCATTCCTAGCCACTTCCCAACTGCCTCTCCCATACAGATGTAAAAAGGGAATTCTTCTGCAGGATTATTTTTTTTTAAATTCCTAATTCTCAACTGGATCCAGGCCCTTTTCAAACTTATCTTTCTTCTTTTGGCTTCTCCCCTCCCCAGATCAAATCTATCTATTATTCTGTTTAGTTTTTTTTGAGGATAACCCTAATTGGATTCTCAGCCCCTTTACATAATTTTTCTCCAATCCTCCATTGGTTGGAAATATATAGAAACATTTGAGTTAACAAAGGTGCTTTAGAGAGAAGACTTTGTTGTTGGTGAGATACTGAAATTTAAAGACATGGTTCTTTCTATACTGGCAGAATACCCACTGTAGGAAGTCAGAGCCCCAGAGAAGGAAATATTAAAAGGGCAGAAATATATATTTCCTCAAAAGTATTTTAAAAGCAGAAACCAACTTTGGCTCCAAATCTCTCTGCCCCAAGGAAGACCTAGCCCCATACAAATGCAGATGTAAAACCATCAGAAAGTTGAAGCCAGAGCAATCAAGAAGACAAAGAGAAAATCTGCATGCCCCACCCAAACTCTAGGAGTCATTAGCCCCATCATCTGGGAAGCAGGATATGATAATAGGATTAAACCACAGATATCAAGGCCTAGAAAAACACTCAGAAATATCCTCAAAGTTCATGCCACAGGAACAGGAAACTATTCCAAACAGGGCTAGAGGGGGTATAAAAACCTTCTACCCATGTGCTCAGTCTTTTTTCTTCTCCTCTGCTCCTTCTTGCAAGGACCATCTTTCTTCTGCAATAAACTGTAACCTTCTTCCCAAAGCAGTCGCCATGTTTGCTTATTTATTCCAGGCTTGGATGAACCAGGATGAAGACTTAC
Organism: Protobothrops mucrosquamatus; assembly: GCF_001527695.2. Taxonomy (NCBI): domain Eukaryota; kingdom Metazoa; phylum Chordata; class Lepidosauria; order Squamata; family Viperidae; genus Protobothrops; species Protobothrops mucrosquamatus. The sequence continues at coordinate 650,359 of NW_015386685.1, forward strand.
TTCTATCACCACAGATCTATAAAACTGTCTGAACCCTTTCATTTTTTTTTACAAATTTTATTAAATGTACATTTAAAAAATGGACATGATTCAACTTCCCTGGCAACAACACTGCTATTAGTATTACCTTATGTTACAGAAAGAAAAACAGAAACTTAAAATACATTCTATAACAGGACAGAGTATAACAAACTGTACATATAACATCTGTAAATTTTTTGGTAAACCATCTTTCAGTCGTCAACATTGTATTTACATGTCTTTCAGTTGTGTCCTAATATAGGTGTTAATAAGAAGTCCTTATGATATCAACTAATCAATCGATAATCATCTCAGCGATCCTCCTTATCTCTAACCAATCGTACAAATTTTTCCAAATTTCATAATACTCCGTTTCAGTTTTATTTTTAATCTCTAGAGTTAACCTGTCCATTTCAGCACAGGATAAGATTTTATTTTTCTTCTTATAAGTCTCTGTGTGTGTTTCTCTGTGTATGCATTTGAAATACATAGGTCATCATAGACATCACAGCTATCTGCATATGTTAGATGTAGTCATCTAGTTTTATACACAGTTACAAATGACTGCAAAAGTAAAGGAATATGTGTATTAGACTTCTGCCAAATTGGCCATGGCAGGATGGATTGCAACCTGTGTGGTCAGCAACATATCCTATTTGAAACTGATATTACCCTGTCCTTGAATTCCTTAGCAACCTATTTTTTTTATTTAAAATATGCACTAAAACCCAAATTAAATTATGGTTCATCATCACTTATTTGTTTACAAAGAATTTTACTGATTTTCTACTAAAATGCTAACAAAAATAGAAAAAGGTTTAAGATGCTAGAATATAAAGTGATGCACTAGGTCAGGGTAGGCAACCTTGGCTCTTTTATGACTCGTGGACTTCAACTCCCAGAATTCCTGAGCCAGCATAGCTTTCAATTCTGGACTTCAATTCTGGACTTTCAACTCGTGGACTTCAATTCTGGGAGTTGAAGTCCACGAGTCATAAAAGAGCCAAGGTTGCCTACCCCTGCACTAGGTAGCATTGATGATGTTACCTAGTTTGAGTAATAAAACATCTGCAAGAAAACAACCAAGTTCAGACAGCACCAAAAAGCCCTCATTTCAACCCTGAGTCACAAATATTCTCCTTTATTTGTAAGAATAGATTATAAATATAATTTCTATTTAAAACCAACATTAAAAAATTTGCATTCATTTTTTAAAAAAAATCAATCCAGAAGGGTGAGAACCAATCAGAAAATCAACTAAATAAATGAAATATGATGGAATTCACAGTCATGCTTTTTAACACTCAGAAATCCTAATGCTTTTTGTTAAGATATAACTCAATCGAGAGGGTGTGTAAAAAAACAAATAAATAACTGCTTTATTTAATGGAATGATCTTCTGTGGTCTAATAAAGTCATATTGCAAACCTCTGCAGAGTAAGCACATCTCAACCCGTTAAAATGGATGGACATAATCTCTATGGAGATTCTCAGTCTTGGTTGTCCCAAAGGTGCTTTTTCAAAAGGTAACTGCACATTTTCTTTGAAGATGTTTTGCTTCTCATCCAAGAAGCTTCTTCAGTTCTGACCGAATAGTGGAGGATAGAAGGATTTATATTTCTTGCAGTCATCTGGCCCTTAGTACTCTTTCTGAGAGTCATTAAGGCCACTTGGCGGTTTATCTCTGCCCTCAGGTCACCAGAATAGTGCAAATGGGCTTCAACAACTCTCAGAAGATGTGCTAACAACCAGATGATTGCAAGGAATATAAATCCTTCCATCCTCCACCATTCAGTCAGAAGAAGCTTCTTGGATGAAAAGTGAAACATTTGCCTTTTGAAACAAAACAGTTGCTTTTTGAAAAAGCAGCTTTGGGGCATAATCGTGCATTGTTTGAGACGGGACCAAAGCTTTAGGCACTTCATTTTTCTAGACATGGTAAGGAATTGTTTTGTTCAAATGGGTTTGAAACTCCTGCTTCCCCTGGAGAAAAAAACTTTTAAACCCCCTGGTGTCTCATAATTGTTCACAGGTGTGTCAAGCTACCATTAATTTAAAGACAGGCAGCTACACACCTCTACCAATATTTGTTTCTTCCAAGCAACCACTAGGGGAAAGCTAATCAACCAACAACCAGAGAATAAAACAAAGTATGCACTGAAGGGAACTGAAGTCTTCAATCACAACTATTTTTCAAAAAATGATACAATTTGTATGCAAACTATCCATTATAGTATTCCCCCCATAAAGAAGAACTGTATAAAAAAATGGTATATTAGTGTTGGCAATAAATGTATACTCTGAAGAAAGCATATATTCAGCTGTGAATTATTCCTTAGCAGAGGTCTGACCTCCAAAACATTTAAATGTCACACAGTAAATCAAAATGATATATTTCTGTTCACCATGGATCGTTTCCTGATTTCTGTGTGATGCTAAGTAAATGTATCAGCAAACAATTATGCCTTAGTGTAGTAAAAGCAAGCAGGTAAAACAACAAGCAAGCTGGACAAAGCAGATCCAGACGTACTGAGATAAGTGGATATAATCTTTGCACATGTTTGTTGCTCCTGTGTGAACCATCAGCTAGTAAACACAAGTGTCTAAATCAGAAGATGATATACAACATTCGTTCCAGCAGCAAGTGGGATCTGAAACAAGGACTTCTCTGAAACTGTTCCTGGCACTTCAGCTCATCTTCAATGGAAACTGTAAACATCATCTTTCTTTATTGCTATGCACCAAATATTGGCAGCCTTTGAACAAGATGAGATAGGTCAGTTGCCCTGTCATGATGGTTTCATCACTGCATTAGGGTGAAGTCATCATCTGGCACAGAAGGGGAATGGCCCTTAAAATACAAACAGCAACTTTGGAAGAAGAAGAAGAAGAAGAAGAAGAAGAAGAAGAAGAAGAAGAAGAAGAAGAAGAAGAAGAAGAAGAAGAAGAAGAAGAAGAAGAAGAAGAAGAAGAAGAAGAAGNAGTAGTAATAGTTGGAGATATTGGAGAACAGGAGAGTTAGTTTTTAAAAGATCTGTATAAAGATCTCTTCCTATAAACATTTAAAAAATAGAAAATAGCCTCCTGAATTTCTCACATGTTGCAAAATTATCGCTGAAATAAAGAACACTGGCTTTAGCAAATTAGATGTGTGATAACCATCTTGCTGTTGAACAAGTAATTCTCACTACAAGAGTACAATGAAGATCGAAAGATCATATCTGGAATTCTGTTTTCAGTTCTGGACTCTGCGGATCAATAAACATGTAAATGAGCTGGAAGAGGAGAGCTTTGAAGATGACAAACAGTCCAGATGTTGAATGGGGGGAAGTTAAAACAACTGGAATCATCATGTATATAGTTCGCCCACTTGTTATGATTTGTTTTAAGAAAAAAAAAATCTGGGAGGAAGAAGTAATTTACACGATATACAGCTCTTCTTATAGAAGACTCCAATGCCCTTATGAACCCGCCCTGACTCATATTTCATGGCAGACTTTTTTTCTGGGTTCCAATATTTTCACACTGAAATTTAACATTACCAATAGAAGAAAATATTTGTAGCTCAGGGCTGAACTGTGGCATCCTTAGTGCTCTCTGAGCTTGGTTGTTTTCTTGCAGACATTTTATTACCTGACTAGATAATAACCTTGGAGTCCTAGTGGACGATCACTTGACTATGAGCCAGCAGTGTGCAGCAGCAGCCAAAAAAGCTAATACAATCCTGGGATGTATAAACAGAGGCTTAGAATCAAGATCATGTGAGGTATTAGTACCGCTTTATAAAACCCTAGTTAGACCACATCTGGAATACTGCAGCCAATTTTGGTCACCATATCACAAGAAAGATGTTGAGAGTCTGGAAAAAATTCAGAGAAGAGCAACTAAGATGATCAAAGGCCTGGAGACTAAAACATATGAAGAACGGCTGCAGGACTTGGGATTGGCTAGTCTAAAGAAAAGAAGAAATAGGGGAGACATGATTGTAGTATTCCAGTATTTGAGGGGCTGCCACAAAGAAGAGGGGGTCACATTATTCACCAAAGCACCAGAGGGAAGGATGAGAAACAATGGTTGGAAACTGATCAAAGAGAGAAGCAACCTGGAATTAAGGAGAAAGTTCCTGACAGTGAGGAGAATTAATCAGTGGAAGAGCTTGCCATCAGAAATCATGGGCGCTCCATCACTGGAGGTTTTTAAGAAGAGACTGGACAGTCACTTGTCTGAGATGGTATAGGTTATCCTGCTTGAGTGGGGGGCTGGACTAGAAGACCTCCAAGATCCCTTCCAGCTCTATTCTATTCTAGATAACATGATCATGCTGTTACCTAGATAGGAAATGAAATGTCTGCAGAAAAGCAACCAAGTGCAGAGAACACCAAGCACCTCACAAATGCAACATTGTCTTTATTTTTGCAACACACACACAGCCCACTGGCCTTCATCTTTTCAACACCAGGACCAAATTTAGATTCCATTTATAACAAGGGATTTGCTTTTAGTTTTTTATAACCATCTCTCCTCTTTTTAGAGCAGAACATCTTAGGTTGGAAAGTGCCCCATAAGAACCTAGCAAACACAACCAAAATTTAGAACCAAAGTTCTAAAAGCTTTCAGGGAATAAAGATAGTCTGTTTTGGTTAATCCTGTACACTTTTTAATGTCTTGGCCAACTAAGTTTTTCTTTGGAAAGATTTTTCTTTTTTTACCACTCCAGTCTTAAACTTCAGATGGATTTCCTGAAAGTATCTCATAAAAGTGTGCCTGTTTGTGAATGCACGAGCATATTGACAAAATGCATCTCATAAAACATATTCTAGCATTACATTTGTACAACATCCAATTTCTTATGCATCTATCTATCTTGGAAATATAAAGTATATGCCATACTCATGCCATTTGTTGCTATTTGTTTTCTTGATATGGTTTCTTTTCAAAGTGCTGGACTTACAGTGTAGCTTTAGGGCATCTAAGAATATAGTTATGGATGGGGGGGGAACCAGCACAGCCCAATGAACTGCAGCAACTTGTCTTCTCCTAGTCAAGAGTTTATAATGTTTTGGAAACCACTTCTTTTGTCCCTGAAATCAGACCAAGCAAATATTTATGCTATCTATTCAATAGATCTGTCTGTCTGTCTGTCTGTCTGTCTCTGTTTGTCTGTCGACAATATGTCTTGGGATAACTTGTGTCTATTTTTTCATTTTAATATAATAGGCCTCCATCTGATTCAAAGGTAGATCATGGTTGACTGACATCTAAAAAGTGAAATGGTGCGGTGTTTTTAATCTTAATCTATTCTTCGCAAAAGTATTATTTATTAGCAATAGTAATTAAATCAGTTAGTACATTGAAAATCCATTTTATGTTTGAGAGTCCACCCCTCTGATTCTACATCATTTGAGAAGTAAAAACCTTCATAAATCTTTCATGGTTCAAAAGACATCCGTCAATGCTTTTTGCCCCATACAAGAATGATAAATAACACCTATTCTCAATGCAATCCCATTATGTATTCCAAGCTAGGTGAACTATGAGATAAGACATTTATCCTTCTTGTGAGGATATCTGCTCTTATTTTTCCTGTGCTTGGAAGGAATGTACAGGTCTGAATGATGCCTGATGATGATTAATGTATTATTCTACACAGCAATATGGTTTTATTTGAACTACATTGTTGCAAATAAAATGTGATCAAGCGGTAACACTTGTATGTGGCCTGTGAAAAAATAAGAAAAAAATTTGAAATAGAATTTCTTAAGAAATTATTCACAAACATGAAATTATCTTTTCTTTGCTATGAATGCAACTGCAATTGTAAGAAAAGACATTTTTATGGGTGAGAATTTGGCTGCATTGGTAGATCATAAAATTTTACTGAACTTGGGGTTGCTTCTCTCTATGGAGATTTTCAGTCATCCAGGTCATGGTTGTCCCAAAGGTGCTTTTTCAAAAGGCAACTGGATTTTGTTTTTCCTTGAAGACATTTCGCTTCTCATGCAAGAAGCTTCTTCAGTTCTGACTAAAGAAGAACTGAAGAAGCTTATTGGATGAGAAGCGAAATGTCTTCAAGGAAAAACAAAATCCACTTGCCTTTTGAAAAAGCACCTTTGGATTTGCTTCTTGTTACTGAAATGTAGAAAACGAAACACTTTCAAAATGAAATTTCCTTTATGCAATTAATAATATTAAAGACAAGCTAGCATTACCTAAGATTGTGCCAAAATCACATTTTGTGTTTGGTTTCATTGAGTGTCAAAAAGCTGAATTTGGGGATTGACTGCAAACATATTCACACTGTTGTAATGATGTTCTTGGCTTTATTTTCCTCTCTCTCCTTCCCTCCCTCCCTCCCTCCTTTCTGTCTTCCATCTCATTTGTCCAAAATGCCAATTAATCCAACTGGCTATAACAATCCACATGATTTTGTTAATGATCTCATCATGTTATGTCTGACACGACTTGTAAACAATATAATCAGAGCCAATCGGATTAAAAGGCAGTATGGTCAGATGAAGCTGAGTACAATTAAACCAAACAAGGAGGTAGAAAATGGAGCTGAAACAGGGATGAGGAGATGCAGAAATCAGGAAAAGGAAAGGAAATCAAACAGCAGTGAAATTATTTAGAATATGTTGGACCTTTTCTGGAGACTTGTTTAGCTGCGATCCGATAAATGTTTTTTGTAGGAAATATGAAAATTAGCAAGTATTTGTAACAGAAAATTAAAAAGTATTTGTCACAATGCTAGCATCCCTAAGGTACTGTGCTGTGATAAACAGCTATTATACTCCTTGAATGCTTAACTGTTCAGGAAGAAAACAACGATTAAGGTTATCATGTCAGATAATTAAGATATGAAACCAAAGCCTGTCGTATTCACTGCAACCCTAAAAGTGTGCAAATGCATGAGAACTCATATTTAATTCTGTATTTACACTTTTCAGTGTTGAAATTGAAGATATACCTCTTGCCTGCATTAAGCTTTACTTTCTTCATTGAGCCTTGTTGAATTTGAAAACAGTTTTTCAGTTTTTCTTTAGCCTGGGACCCACAGGTTTTCTTACCTGTGACCCAAAAGCTGAGCTTTTACACTGAAAGCACATGCCCATCATGTACACCCTAAGAAACTGTGGATATGTAAGAACAAAACTCAGCCCTCTCCAGAAGATTTTCCCCTATGTTTCCATGTATGCCCCTTTTGAGGCATTTTTGCCAGGGTGAGTGTGAAAGTGCCATCAAGTCAGTGTTGATTTGTGGCAATTGGCTGGATTGACCTCTGCAGTTTTCATGGCAAAATTTCAGAAGTAATTTGCTACTGCCTCCTCCATAGGGATGAGAGAGGCCAAGTGGTCCAAAGTCACCCACCTGGCTTTATACCCTTTAGCCCTATAATGGGTCTAGAACTCATGGTCTTCTGGCTTCTAGCATGGCACCTTAACCACCACACTAAACTGGCTCTGATTTCTCAGGCTATATGGGGAATATATCCATAGGTTTCCCCTGCACATGTTCAGGAGGCCTGGGGAAGGAAATTGGCCCAGGAATGCTGGATATACAATCTTAGTGCCCAAGTACAGTCCTACTATGAGAACTGCTCTTCCAGCGATTATCTGGGAGAAGCAATTTTGAGATGTATACAGAACACATTTCATACCAAACTAAATGTATCATTGACAGAGGACCTGGTCAGCCACTGTGTTAGTATGAAGGGAGATGGATGCAGGCATCCTCCTACACGATGACATTTATTTAACACTCTTGAGCCACTGAAGTTACAATCCCATCTAATACACAGAAATAGCTGTTCACGCAGTAGAACATCTATGGGGGATAGAGGGAAAAGCCTCAGGAGGAAAGCCTGCTACAAAGCAATTATCAGATAAAAGTAACCTGAGCCCAGACCAAGAGTGTAATCTGAATAAACTTCTCAGACCAGCCTCTCCCTAATTCACACAGGTAAAGGGGGGGGGGGAGACAGTGCATTGAAATATACAAGATTCTGTTAACATTACTTTACAATAATAACCCTGATCTACCTGACATTGGTTTTCTAGTCTGGTTTTCTTGAAGGGCTGACAATATCAGAATCTAAGAGATCTGCTGCCTTAGATGCATCTGGTGTAGCCTTCAGTTTCATACAGTAGCCAGCTGACTGCATTAGGAAGTTCGTAAATCTGAATTGGAGGATGATGCTGTTGCTTCCTGCAATCTTTATTTAAAAAATGCTGCCTATGCTTCCAGGGGGAAGAACCCTCAATATTAATAGCTACTCATTCACATGTACTTTTCTAGTCTTCTATAACCTTCCATGTTGGATGCCTCACTACTATTTGCAGTGAATCCCACAGTTTAACAATAGGCTATTAAAAAAGGATGTTCTTTTCTCAGTCCTGATCGCCCTACATTTAGTTTCAATAGATAACCTAAAGTTCTAAGGTTGTGAAGAAGGGCGAAGGATTTCTCTTTATCCAGGTTATGTATGCCATGCTGAGGAGCTTTAGCAGAGGAATCCCCCAGAGGAGAACCCCAAGTTCATGGGAGCATTTAATTATTTAGCAGATTGGCTTCTCATAACATCCAGTTTGGGAATTACTGAGTCATGCATTTAAATTAATTTACTTTTAAATCATAACCTTCTGCACTGTTGTTTCTTGAGTTTAGAAACAGCTGTCTCCAGCCATCAAGTCAACTCCCTTTTCCTTCAAATCCCTTTATGAGCAAAGCTTTTTACTCAGCTTTGAAAGGCTTTTATCCTGTTGCCTCTCCCATCATCACTCCATCAGCGCATGCCCAGACAGTTTCTCAGGCACCTTGATATTTTGATAGCTCTTATTTTCATCTGTGCATTTTTAAACAAGGGACATGAATTGTCTCCAGAGAGGAGCATGTCCTCTTTCTTTCTTCTTTAAGTATTAAACTCAGCAACATTTGGCTCACGTCAATTCAAGTCAGCTTCTTCACAGCACGTTTGTTTA
>NW_015386685.1:659457-678133 GCF_001527695.2 Protobothrops mucrosquamatus
AGATAAAATGAATATTTGAGGAGGAGGAGGAGGAGGAGGAGGAGGAGGAGGAGGAGGAGGAGGAGGAGGAGAAAAAATCTCCAGCATTTTGATCTTACAAATTTCAGTTTTGAAAATTCATATGAATATTATGTCTAAATGGATTTTCAGTTGAGATTGTGCGAACTCTTAACATGGAAAGGTCAACTTTGTCTAAGTTATCGGGCAAATCACTTGCACATTTAAGTTGTTGTGTTCAAGGAATTTATGCAAGGTGATCATTAAACTGATTTATAAGGCACAACCTTATATATGTAATAGTTCGATAGAATGCCCATTTGAATACATCTTCCTTTGAATTTTGAAGACTCCCTCAGTTCAAGTTCAGTTTGAAGGAAAGAACTGAAAGAAAATCATCACTAATTAAAAAAAAGTATCTGGAAGTTAGATATAACAAGTATAGAAGTCCTACCTATTGTTTTTCCACTAAGATGAGCAATGTTATTTTAATTCAAGTAAATTATTTCTAATCTGATATGTATGGCTACATGAGATTTATACCAAGCTTTATACCTTTTTTAGTTGATGCATAACTGTAAACTTCAAACAATGTAAATTGATAGATGTTTTGATAATAACTAATTTTCAGCTAACTTCATGAAGAAAAAGCCTTGAAAAAAACCACTGTATTTATTTAGTGACCAAATAAAAACTGTTAGTGAGAGCCCATGTGATCTAGTTCATGGTTTCCAAACTCCAGTCCAGTGGGTCAGTGCTGGGCAATTGGGAACCAGGCCGGACAAGCAGCAGGTGAGGGTGCGAGTGTGCAAAGCTGCGTTTGCACAAGTGGCATGTACACATGTGAAACCATCCCCTCTTCTCCCTTCTCCTGCCGCCTCCACCATTACCGCCAGTCCACAGAATTGGAAAAGTAGGGGACCACTGGTCTAGTGGTTAAAGCATCAGGCTACAAACTAGGACAGGGGTATCAAACTCAATTTCATTGAGGGCCGCATCAGCATTGCGGTTGCCCTTGGGGGGCCAGGTGGATGTGGCCAGGTGAGTGTGGCCTACTGGGTGGGTGTGGATGGAGTGGGTGTGGCCTACTGGGTGGGCATGGCCAGCTCTACATTGTTCATATCAAGGGTGCCTGTGGGGGCCTGGGCAGGAGTGGGACAGATCTGAAGGTCTCTGGCAGAAGGGGGTGGGACTGGGGCAAGTGCCAAGGCATGGTCCATTTCTTCACAAAGGATGACATCTCCCCAGCATGCACCCAGGGGCGGGGCCGACACAGCAAGGGCTGATTCCTCACTGTTTCTAGATGGCCTTGTGGAGCTAAGACTGAATGTGTTTCAGCATAGATGGCCACCACAAAATTGTACATTGGCTCCTGGCCGGCCTGGGCCAGGGCCAAGGGAGCGGGGGCCATTCCAGGATGGCTTCACGGGCCGCATCCGGCCCCCGGGCCTTGTATTTGACATGTCTGAACTAGGAGGCTGAGAGTTCCAGTTCTATATTAGGCATGAAAGCTGACTGGGCGATTTTGAGCCAGTTACTCTCCTAGACCACAACATTAAGTTCAAATGACAAGTCGGCTGGCAACCTGTCGCAACCAATGGATCAATATTTGGTTGAGCTGGGAAAGCAGACCCTGCATGGTGGAAAATTGCCAAGAAGAAGAAAAATAATTGATACATTATCTGTGAAAATTATGATTGGTTTTGGGAAAAGAGTTGTCACTTTTGATTGATAAAAGATCTTCCAAATGCCATTATAGTTATTTGCACATATAATGATATACACACACATTCATATTTAATATAATAAAAATGATTTCTAATGATTTTAAACAGAGGCTAGAGTACAAAGTAAAAAGAAAGATGATGAAGATTTATAAAATGCATGCCTACAGTAATATCTGTTAATCTATGGTTCAGATTTCCAAGTAAGCAAACCAACCAAGGAGGAATACTGCAGAAAACAGGCCTTCTTGATTTCTGCCTCCCCTCACCCTTCTCTGGAAGAGAACCTGCCTGGAGATTAATCCTGCCCCAACATTATTGGCTCCTGGGGAGGAAAGCTATGGCAAATCTAGACAGCGTACTAAAAAGCAGAGACATCACCCTGCCAACAAAAGTGCGTATAGTCAAGGCCATGGTTTTCCCAGTTGCAATGTATGGCTGTGAAAGTTGGACCATAAAAAAGGCTGAGCACCAAAGAATTGAGGCCTTTGAACTATGGCGCTAGAGAAGACTCCTGCAAGTCCCCTGGACTGCAAGGCGATCAAACCGGTCAGTCCTAGAGGAGATCAATCCTGACTGCTCTTTAGAAGGCAGATCCTGAAGTTGAAACTCAAATACTTTGGCCACCTAATGAGAAGGAAGGACTCACTGGAGAAGGGCCTAATGCTGGGAAAGATTGAGGGCAATAGAAGAAGAGGATGACAGAGAATGAGGTACCTGGATGGAGTCACTGAAGCAGTAGGTGTGAGCTTAAATGGACTCCAGAAAATGGTAGAGGACAGGAAGACCTGGAGGAACGTTGTCCATGGGGTCGCGATGGGTCGGACATGACTTCGCAACTAACAACAACAAACATTATTGGGCAGAGAAAGAGAGACAGACGGAGACAGCACAGTGCCTGGGAACTATTAGCATCTGGTAGGTTCCTCAGGCTGAACTAGCAAAACTGAGGGTCTTTAGGTTTGTGAGTTAGCTATTTCCTTCTTTAGTTCTCAGTGAGGTTGCATATCTCCCCCAAAAAACTGGTGCATAATTTGGAGATCTCCAGAACTCACGGCTTTTACTAGAAGAGCAAATGGCTTCTATGACTAGAGGGATTTGCAAAAAATTCTGGGTTAGGACAATTTCTGAACCTTTTAAATGGTTGCTTTAGGAATTGTTATGTTTTCCCCAGCATACTGATATTATTGTATATGATCTGCTGTTATTTTGTTATCTTGTTTTTAACTCATTGTACCTTGGCCTGAGTAATTCTGACCAGGCAGCTGTACACATTTGAATGAATTTATTACATTTTAAAATAATTCCTTGGCATAAGTATGTTTTACCATGCAACATTATTTATGTAGTCATTTTTTAGTTTTAATCTCATATGTACCTTTTGTACCAGTTTGTAAGTTGCTGACAGTTGATTAACAAATAAAGCTGTATAAAAGCCTAGTAAAATAATAAATAATTAAGTATTTTTTCAAATGATTTGTGTGCATGTATACAAAAACATATTCCAACGTTCCCAGTGCACCAATTTCCTTGTGAAAAAAATTGAAACATATGTATAGTCAAAAACAATAACATATCAGAAGGTCCAGTAGCAAATTTACTGTTTTTGGGTTTGGTGGACCATGGATCCCAGAAATGCAGACTTAATGTAAACATACTGAAAGATGACTAGGTGTAACATTTTGGGAATAGTGGCAAAGCAGTTTAGAAGTACATTCATCAGTTTGTGGCACATAGAAAAGCTTGCAATGTAGTTAAGTTTGCACCAAGGCAAAGCATCACTTTAGGTTTGTCTATGATGTCACCAATAATATTCTCACTTCTCTAATCTCCAGCGCATTTTGCACTGAATTAATCAACACTCAAATAATGAAAACACAATATTTTAAAGGAAAAAAATCCAATTTGAATAATTTATCCAACACATACAAGAAGCGATACAGCTGGCCTTTAAACTGTACTGGATGTGCAGTTGCCGTGATGTACATCTGTCTTTTAGACTGCACACTTGGGATCACACCTATGAGTAAAGGATTCTCACTGTCCTTTAAGCCTCAAGTCTACCTTAAAAGCACAGTTTACTAGCTCTTTCTTCTTCATCACTTCTTTTCAACCACTATTAAGTCCAAGGATAAAATCTGATCATTCTTTTCCTGCAATATCTTTTGCGTGAACCAGGATTCCAAATCAGAGACTGTTGAATGGCTATATCTTTTCCTTGTCTGGGAAAAAAATGGTTATTTAAATTAGGCAAATTAAAGGTTATTGGTCAAAATTTATTTCCTAACTTCCAGAAAAAATTCTTCTTTGTGAAAGAGTCTTTCATTTTTCCTACTGCATTTTCAGGTACTTTTTAAAAAAATGTGGGAGAAGGCGAGAGATGTTTCTAAACTTTCTTTACTAAGGTGGGGGAGAAGAGGGAATGGCCTTGAAGGATAGGATTAGCAGTCCCTAGTTCTCATAAAAATTAAGGGAGGAAGAGGGAAGCACATACAGACTTTAATAATAATAATAATAATAATAATAATAATAATAATAATAGTAGTAGTAGTAGTAGTAGTAGTAGTAGTAGTAGTAGTAATAATAATAATAATAATAATAATAATAATAATAATAATAATAATAATAATAATAATAATAATAATAATAATAATAATAATAAAGTTGGAAGAGACCTTGGAGGCCACCGAGTCCAACCCCCTGCTCAGGCAGGAACCCTACACCATTTCAGACAAATGGCTGCCCAGTCTCTTCTTAAAAACTTCCAGTGTTGGAGCATTCACCGCTTCTGGAGGCAGGTTGTTCCACTGGTTAATTGTTCTAACTGTCAGGAAGTTTTTCCTTAGTTCTAAGTTGCTTCTCTCCTTGATCAGTTTCCACCCATTGCTTCTCGTCCTGCCTTCAGGCGCCTTGGAGAATAGCTTGATTCCCTCTTCTTTGTGGCAGCCCCTGAGATATTGGAACACTGCTATCATGTCCCCCCTCGTCCTTCTCTTCGTTAAACTAGACATACCCAATTCCAGCAACCATTCCTTATATGTTTTAGCCTCCAGTCCCCTAATCATCTTTGTTCCTCTTCTCTGTACTTTTTCTAGAGTCTCAGCATCTTTTTTACATCGTGGTGACCAAAACTGGATGCAGTATTCCAAGTGTGGCCTTACTAAGGCATTGTAAAGTGGTATTAACACTTCACGTGATCTTGATTCTATCCCTCTGTTAATGCAGCCCAGCACTGTGTTGGCTTTTTTGGCAGTTACAGTTACAATAAAAATAATTCTGACTCTTAGTCATTCTAACTAGGATGTTAATTTCTTAGTCTGGTCTACCCTGTTTGGATGACAAATTACTCTGTAACTTTTCTAGCTGCCCCACTTCTTGATCTATCGGAAGCATTCCCTCAAAAAATATTCTTTAGGACAGAAGTTTGGGTTCCAGAGATTGTACAAATGTTGGTACAAGAGGGAACATTCAAACACGATCAGCTAGCCATTTCTTCACAAAAAGATTCCACACATATATACCCTTAACCCATAAGAAATTTCCAACATTCTCCCTCTCTTCCGCTCCCATTTTTCTCCTTCCGATTTAATAGGAATGTTGGAAAGAATCAGAATATTATGGACAAATTTCCCTTCTTGGACCATCCCAAGACCTGCCTATGTTTCTATTTCCATCACAATTAACTTGACATGATTTTATCCATCTGGAAACATAATACGCTGATTATCTTGAAAATTATTCTCAACTGATTGTATACATTAAGGAATGCTGGAATATATGGCATAAGGCCTAGTTACTTGAGGGACCTAGTTACTTCTTCCAAAGTATCTGCCTAGCAAATTCATCTGGCCTGGATGATGTATTCTAGGTTCCTTCAATTAAACAATGCCATCTCCTGGGACCCCAGAAGCATGCTTTCTGTTGCACCTCTTGCTGTATTAAATAAGATTCCTTCAGAGATAAGGATGGGCCCTATATTGTTGGTGCTTCAATAGGTCTTGATGACCTGGTTCTTCAGTCTTTTGTGAGAATGGCCGAAAGCCTCTGTGGCTTGTCTAGGTAGCCTTTTCTATTGCTTAAACAGCCCTAACTTTCAACAATTCCTCTTAGCATGAATCTCCTTTTAAGTTTGATCTGTTGGTACTAATTCTGCTCTTGGTTTCAAGGGGAAAGAGCGAATAAACCCTCAGATAGAGACAGCCTTTCATGCATTTGTAGATTTCTACCCTATTTCCTCTCAGTTTTCTGTTTTCTAAGCAAAATATAGTCAGCTCCTTTAACTGCAATTCACAGGGTTTGAGTCCATGCTCAGAATTAGACACAGCAGTGCAACGACCACTTAACCCATATAGAACTCAATGGAATAATTACTTTGCATAATCTATATGCAAGTTTTCTAAACAGAGCTCCAAATTGTATTGGCCTTTTAAGTTGTTGCTTCATCCCATTAGTTCCTATTCAGTTGCTGATTCACCATCAACCACAGGGTGGGAAGTGGGCAGCAAGAGTAGGTGAATGACATAAACAGTGTTGCACTGACACAATGCTGATTTTCTCCTCTTGGCAAAAGGAACTGGATCCTACTGTGTTAATTCACTAGTTGCAGGATCCAATCTGGGTTGGTCACCAGCACCAAAGGGTTAGTCTTCAAGCTTTCAGACACATACTGGACCCATCCTCTGGAACTACTTTCTAACAGAGTGTGTACTTTGGACTGTTCTGTGTGTGGTATTTACAGAATACACAGAATAGCCCAAAGTACACACACCACTAGAGAGTAGTTCCCAGAGGATGGGCTCCAGCACCAGTCCAAAATCTGGAAGACTAAACATCTGGAATTGATGACCGACCCAGATTGGATCCTGCAACATTATCATTATTCGCCTTCATTCGTAATTCACTAGTGCTCCTTACATGTACTGCTATCAAGCCAGGCCAGACAATCCTATTTTTTAATTCATGTTTTCTTAACCCAAATGCAGAAGTTTACTCTGCTACAACAGAATATCATATTGTTAGAACTGGCCAACCCAGAGGTCACTCGGAATTGAGATTTTGTCCTTTAAAATGTTAGTCAGTCCTCTAGCGTGATATGATTTGCAAATTTGAGAAGCATCCCTTCCATCCCATCCTTTAGGACATTAATAAAAATGTTGAATAGCACTGGGCCTAGGATGAAACCCAAAGGGACCATATTCAATATTCTTCTTCAGGAAGATGTGCAACTCCATCAGAACTACAGTAACATCTAGTTCCTTTTTATCCATCTTGTCCACAAGGTTATTCAAGAAAGACCATGTCAAATTCTTGACAGGGTTCAGGGTATATTATAACACTCCCTTGTCTCTTGATTCCCAGATATGCAAATAAATGCCCAAAGCTATTATACACCAAAACATAAAGGTTTTAGGATGGAATGAGGGCAATTACTCTCTTTCTCCGTTTTCCCCCTCCCTTCACACAAAAAAGAACTGCCACTGAATTAAAAGCAGAGTATTAATTACCATGTGGGAAAGCTTTATACTTTATGTTCAAAAGTACTATCTTGATGAATGGTGCCATTAAGATCTAGGCTCTCTTGCATCAGCCACTTTTCTCAAATCGCCCTGAAAAGTGTAACAAATTTAGTCAAATGCTAATAAGAAAAACCACATTGTTTATGGGGAGGGGGAGTCAGCAGGAAAGGTCTGAGCAGAGTCAAGGGTTTAATACATTTTTTAAAATATATTTTAGGCTTCTTATAACCTCAGTGCCCTTCAGCTGGAACATTAACTGCAATACAGTATAGTATCATATTTTACAAATTCTCTGCACCACATTGAAATTCAAAACCAAAATAGAGTTTCAGCCTTCATTAATATAATATAAATATAAAATATATCAACTTTTTAGGTGAGTGTTTGCTAAAATCAGCATAAAGAAAGGTTGTGCTTACTACAATAATTTCTTTCACTTTTTTATATGGAATCTCTAATTAGGATTTCCATTTGTGTGTGTGTGTGTGTGTGTGTGTGTGTGTGTGCTATAGATTTTCATGCACTGGCTCCTGTTTTGTAATATATTTCTCCCAGCATTGGTTGGAAAAGCTTTAATATTTTTATTTACTTATTACTATATTGAGTTTCCTGAATGTATATCAATACGTCCTTCCAACTTGGTAGAAGGGTAGACAACTTGAAGCTGCCTTGTAGGTTATTCTCTCAATTGGAGAGCTTAGCTTTCATAGAATGCTGTGAGTAAGTCTGGGAGTATAACTAAAGGAGATAATTCTAAGCTGATTAATAAATAACTCATTATGTTGTGATAACTCATTATGTTAACTGCTAAAATTATAATATGCCAAACATGGAAATTTTAGACAAATTAAGAATTGAAAAATGGCATTCAAATCTATGGTTGGAAAAAATCATGGATAAACTTAGAATTGTAAATACTCAGAGGCCCAATCACAAATGCAATAGTGAGTATTTCAACAAGAAGCCACAAGGAGTCCCATGGACTTCTCTGGATTTCCGGTAGATCACTGGAAGCCCTGCAGGATGTTGAAGCACTGGAGAAAGCCACTGAAGTGATATGAAATGAAGTAAGATGGCAGATGGGCTATGTGGTTGGTGAAGACTTGCACTGTTTCAAAAGCAGCCTCAAAAGGAATGCTTTGCTCAAAACATTGTCAAAGTGAAGCATTCCTTTGAAGCTCTACATGCCTCTAATAGAATTAAGTGAACCTTTCTAATGGTCAAAACAGTATATCAGTCAAACCTGTTATCTAAAGTAATGACTGATTCTCACATTTGTTATAGGAATTTGGGGTGAACCTGGACAGCTGTCTATTGGAAATGCTGTAGCTATGCTTTTCCTGTATCAGGTAAAACTTTTCACAACGACCTTTCATATCTACACTCATTTGACAATTCCAAGGAGGAAAATTATGGCAAACCATAGGAATGTAGGTGAATAAAACATATGTATATATATATTTTTGGAGAGCCAAATATTTTCCCTAGAATCCCATTAGGTTGCATTAGGGATGTCTTTATGAAAGACAATTCATGATGAACAAATCGTATCTTGAATAGTACACATTTACACATAAGAGGCAATATAATATAGATATAGATCACACAATGAGTTCACTCCACTTTATACTCTATTGTATTTGGAGCAGTGTAAAAATTGTCTAAAACAAATAGAAATTATCAGAGGATAGATAGCTTTGTATCAACACTCTTGTGAAAATTCCAATTCATTTTGACAGAACTTCTGCTTCAAATTGACAATGGTTAATGCTGTTCTTTAAGAATGTTTTGATCCTTGGCTTTTTATCCCCCACCAAAAAAAAAAAAAAACAACTTCAAGAAAAAAACAACAACAACAACCCTGAATCTGTGCTTTCAAGCTATGTGAAAGGTTAAAAAATGCCCATGATTACTGAAGCCAATTTCTGAAAATCATTCCAGACAGCTGAACAGAATTCAAGCGGAAAAAGAAATTGGTAGCTAACTTGATTACAATGCACAGGAAGGTTTCACCTGGCACGTGGATGTGGATGTGATGTTTTTCTTTTAAAAGCCCAGACAATGTTTTTGTTAAGAGGGAGGAGAAGCCAGAAGTTTGAAAGACTCATGTCAAACCAAACAAATGTCTTGGCTCCATTCCTCAAGTCAAACCCAAGCATTTTGGAGCTGAATATACACATGTGATAAAGCTGTTTAAAGAAATGATATACATAGTGTCACTAGACCACCAGGAATTAATGCCAGAATATTTTCCTTGGCTGGGTCCTCCTTGGCTCATCCTCAATCATAGAGCTGAGCCAGTCTCAAAAATTCTCTAAAGTCTGACTTTACTTATATTAATGTGTACATTTTTAGAGAATAACCACAACATTGTAGTTAGAAGTGCAAATATAAGGGCCTTAAAAATATCCCTAACCAAGATGCTTTCCTTGTGTATTCTCTGGTTCGTTTCAACAATAGACATGCAGAGTATACTTAAGTATACCAGGGTTTCTACTCTGTTAATTATCTCTGAATTAATTTCTACTTAGTGATTTCATAGAATTGAGAAGAGTTCATGCCATTAGACACATTTGTATCACATCATGACATGGACAAATTTAATCTTGCAAGAAGACCAAGTACAAACTGATTCGGTACCTGAAGGGGTTCCACAGAAAAGATGACAAAGACTTGTATTTTATTATCCTCTACTGTTGGACATGGAATAAAAGTTTTGTAGGATAAGAGATTACAGTTAAATGGCTTTCTTAACGGAAACAGCAATTTGAGAGTGGAACCAATAATCAAGACAGGTGATAGACTCCATTCATAAGATCTATTTAAGTGAAGATTGGACAGCCATTCATTTGGAATGTTTGCATTTGAATTTCTGTGTTGAGCATAAAGAGAAGACTAGCATGGCCAAACTATATTTAATATGAGCAAATCAAAGCTACCCAGTTTTAAAGCCCTACTGACTTAATGAGAATCGATGGGATCTGGTGAATTGAAACTATTCTTCACTTCATATGCTGCTTAATATTCTTACAATACTTTTATTTACCTTACCCATGCTTCTGTTTCCAGTAATATTACACCTTCCTATTGCACTATTCCATTGTTTCTTTTGTATATCACTGTAATCCTGATGCATACCTCCAAATTAAGGGGGGAAAAAACCCTAAACCAAATACAATAAAATTATATGGGAATATAATGAAAGCAACAAATGGATGGCACCATCCAAATTATTTCCCAAACACTCTGATAAAGAAGGACTGTTTCTGGGTCCTAGCACCCCTTATCTTTCAAAATAGATAACCATTAGCCCCTTATCCCCAGACATACAATGAATCAGTGGAATGATTTGTCTCCAGAAGTTGTGGGTGCTCCAATACTGGAAGATTTTAAGAAGAGATTGGGCAACCATTTGTCTGAAATGGTAAAGGGTTTCCTACCTGAGCAGGGGGTTGGACTAGAAGACCTCCAAGGTCCCTTCTAACTGTGCCATTCTGTTATATGTACTGTATAGGGCAATTCTGGCTGGAGAACATACCTTGGAACAAAGCCATATATAGTTTTTGAAAACATTTGTATTACACCTGAAATCCTATTTTAATATAATATAGGGATCATAGTAAAATATTATGGTATGTATGAACTTACTGAGAGGTAATTTTGTATAGTTATTAAAGGCATTGAGCCAGAAACTGAGAGCCATGACTTCTTCTCCTGCCTTAGCCACAAACACATCTGGGTGGCTTTGGGCCAGTTACCATCTTCTAGCCCTAGGAACAAGACAATGGCAAACCACTTCTGAAAAATGCTGCCAAGAAAACTACATGAACTTGGCATGGAGTTACCAGGAGAGAAGATTGACTCAAAGGGACAGAAAAAAGTATTTATTACATTTTTATACCAACTTTTACCCAAAGAATTATGGGGAACATTTTCACCCAGAAGTAATGCAAAAGATTATTATTATAGTCCTGATATAATAATATTACATAGAAATGTGCAAGGCTCGGCCAATATGTTCTTAAACAACTCCATCTCCACGCAATTCCATCCAGTTCCATGTTGTATATATTTGCCAATGATTTTTAAGATGAAGTACCAGTACTATTGGCAAGCTGTCTTAAACATCTAAGAACATTATTTTGCTGCTTCCTTCAAAGGGAGAGTTGTGTAATATATACCAGGAAGATGCACTTGTACCCAGAGAATTAGTTTTGAAAGTTGTATTTCAGATGAGAGAAAAGTGACAAGCCTACTTTTATCCACTTCAGCCATAAGGTCCCACAGATGGCTGATCACCAATGGTTCTATGTGAAGCTCCTTATGACTACAACCTTCTACATCAGTGGTTCTCAACCTTTTTAATGCCGCGACCCCAACCGGTCGTAAGTCGAGGACTAAACCGGTCGTAAGTCGAGGACTAAACCAGTCGTAAGTCGAGGACTACCCAACCGGTCGTAAGTCGAGGACTTTCCCTGCCCGGGAGCGCCACGCATGCGTGGTTCCGCCCCCTGCACCGACCGAGGCGTAGCTGGCAAGCGGCAGAGATGGAGCAGGCCGACCACCAGCTGGACCAGCCCAAGGGAGGTAAGACACCCGCCGGAAAAGGAGAAAAAAATGGCGGACAAAAAAAATGGCGGACAGCCTTGCTTGGCGACCCCCGTGAAATGGTCGATCGACCCCAAATGGGGTCCCGACCCACAGGTTGAGAACCACTGTTCTACATATCTGCAATTTTCACTGAGGTACAAATAAAGTTCTTTGCACAATTGGAAACTGTTGCCAATATGATAATGTAGCATCATTTGTCAATAGGCATAAGGTAAGCTATAGGAAATATGCCCTTCTTTGAACAGCTGCAGTTCAAAGCACTCTTCATAACTATAAAATCCCTGAATAATTTAGAATCAGGATATTTGAAGAACTACCTTCTTCTATACAAACCTACCCACTTGTTGAGACTAAACTGGAAACTCTCTTGTACATGTTTCCATCCATTGCTTCTTGTCTTGCTTTCAGGTCCTTTGGAGAATAGGTTGACCCCCAATTCTTTGTGGCAGCCACTTAGATATTGGAACACTGCCATCATGTCACCCCTCATCCTTTTTTTATTAAACTAGACATACCCAGTTCCTGCAACCATTCTTCATATGTTTTAATCACCTTTTAATCAACCTTTTGCTCTTCTCTGCACTCTTTCTACAGGCGCAACATCTTTTTTATATCATGGCAACTAGATATAGTGTAATCTTACCAACACATTATAAAGAGGCATTAACACTTCATGTGATCTTTGTTAATGCAGCCTAGATTGCATTGGCTTTTTTGTCAGCTGCAGCATACTGCTGGCTCATATTTAAGTGATTGTCCACTAGGTAGGACTCCAAGATCCCTCTCACAGTTACCACTGTTGAGCCAGGTACCACCTATTCTATACCTGTGCAATTGTTTTTCTTGCCTAAATGTAGAACCCTACTTTTCTCACCACTGAATTTCATATCGTTAGATAGGGCTCAGTGTTCAAGATTCTTCTGTATTGTGGTCCTATCTTCTGGAGTGTTGGCTATTCCTGCCAGCTTAGTGTCATCTGCAAATATGATGAGTTCCCCTTCTATGTCCTCATCTAATTAATTGATAGAGATATTGAATAGTACTGGGCCTAAGACAGAGCCTTGGGGTACCCCATTGCATATTTCCCATTGTTTCAGCAATCACCATGAGATATTTTTGGTTGAGGCTAGAGACAGAGACTTTTTGATGTCTGTATCTAGGACAGCCTTCCTCAGTTTGGTATCCCCCAGATTCATTAGGATTTTCTGAAACTCCCTCCCTCCCCACAACCATGGTAAATCAGAATCCTGTTAGTATGGTAAAACAGATTTCTAGTAAATTCCATCTGTCTTACTCTTGAAATTAAGATGTTTCTTTTGGAAGAAACCAGTCTAAACCAGTCTGTGCGAAGTCTGGGTGCTTTCCCATTCTCGTTTTTATTATATCTGAAGCTACTTTCCCAAGGAAGATTAAATAAAAGCATGTAGAATAAAGAATGCAAAAATCTGAACTTTGGGGGAGGGGAAACAATGCATCGTTCACCTTGACAATCTTAGCTATATTAATTATCCTCAAGATTTCATTAGCTTGCATAGCAAGCACATTAGCAAGCAAACGAGGTAACTTGTTGACCTATTTAACTTCAGTGGAACAAGCCTGCTTTGCTTGAGCTTCAATTTTCAAAGAAATCATTTGTTTATGACCTTACAATGTACTTATATATTTCAATCAAATGTTAGCATGCAAAAAAAAGGAGGAAAAGAAAAAGGAGTCAGCTTGAAGTGTCTTCTCAGTATCTACTGGGAATAGACATAACATCGCACTGAAGGCGAGATGATAAGTCCTTGAAGCAGACATTCACAGTTACACTGCCCCAACATTTATCTTCCAATTTTTCAAAACTTTTCTTCTGCAGTGAGCAAAGTTTCTATTTTTCTGTCTCATCCTCAGGGTGGTTTAGAATCTTTTAACTGTCTGTTGGTGGTCCTTGAGCCTGTTTTATCATTGCCAGGCGCCTGAAAGTGTTTTTCTATCCCACATCTCTGTGTAAGTCTATAGACTCCCTCTTGACATTTCCTTGAAGTGTGGGAAAGACAAGGAGGCTGCATGTCACTAGAAAGACAAGGTAAGTCAAGCCATCGTCCATTCTTCTTGCCTTCCTCATAATTCAGGTATGTCAAAACAGACTGCCAAAACCCCACTTCATTCGTTACCCATGGATTTATTAGATTTTATATCCCACCCCATTCAGCTCAAACATAACTAAAGTAAGGCAAAACCACAACTCTGACCCATTAATGATTTTTCATGCTTTTTCCTCAAGGAAGTGGGGGAAGAGTTCTATTTATTTTATATCAAATTGAAGGAGAGTTTAAAAGAGACACATACTGTATGTGTGGAATGAAATGGCTGCATAGGACTTATTCATGTTTTCCACGTTAACTGGAAATGGATTTGCAACTTATATCTAAGGGAAGGATATAATTTTATTCACTTTTTTTTAAACGTGCAATGCTGTCTGGGATTTTAGATTTCCATTATTGAACTGAACTGAAAATCAAAGATTGGTGCCTCTTAGAAAGGCCTAATCTCAAAGCCCTCTTATAATGTTGAAAGAAAATACAGCTTTGTATAATTTTACTCCAGATTAAGGATACTTGAATAGATAAGCATTGTACAAGAAAGTCCTTGACTTGCAACAGTTCATTTAGTGAACGGTTCAAAGTTACAACGGCACTGAAAAATTGACTTATGACTGTTTTTCACAGTTACAACCTTTGAAGCATCCCCATGATCACGGGATCAAAGTTCAGATGCTTGGCAACTGGTTCATACTTATGACCGTTGCTGTGTCCCAAGGTCATGTGTTCACGTTTTGCAACCTTCTGACAAGCAAAGTTAATGGGGGAGCCAGATTCACTTAACAACCAGGTTACTAACTTATCAACTGCAATGATTCACTTAACAACTGTGGAAAGAAAAGTTGTAAAATGGGGCAAAATTCACATGTATATATGTTGAAGAAGAGTATATGAAGTCATCTCTCAGGTCTATTTACTATGATAGTAAATTTTACTGAATTCAGTAGCACTGCCTTTCAACAGAACACTAAAAGGATCTGTCTCTCCTGCACTGTATATTATTATTTAAATTAAATACTAACAGATTTCAGCAGTAGATGGACCTTTGATGTTTACCAAAAAGCATGCCTCCTGTTGTCACTATCACTTCTTATAGCAATCATGATCTAGCCATGATTTATCTACTCCTCACACCAAGCCTCCTTAAAGAAAAACTCCAAATAAGAAGCTATGATTCAAACTCTGGACCATTCATGGATCATCCCACAATGACAAAGTCCAAAAATCTGCTTCAGAGATCACCAACTTGCCTCATCTTGGAAGAAGTGGGAATGAATAGTAGATATAATTCCCTTTCCTTTAAGAAATGCTTAAATTCATTTTTAATCCCTTGAGATCATCTTTGAAGACTTCTCAAGGATGTCTTACTGTTTAATTTATTTTGACAATTTCAATTTCCCTTCACTGAGTATTTAAAATTAAAACCAAAGCTGGTGTTTTGTTTTCTGTAATTTGAATACATTGCCAATATTTGATCTTTGGTGGGAACACAATAAAGTGTCGAGTTCTGGAAGAAAGTTTTTACAATATCCAAACAAATAATTGAATGCTCACCAAAATTAGATGCATTGCATGTATTTTATGAAATTTTATAAAAAAAATTATAAAAAGTTATAAAAGGCAAAAAAGACCATCGTACTGTTTACCTATTTTTTAGCAGTAAAGCCAATCATTGCCCACCAATGGAAATATTGTGATGATTTGTAATTCAATTTTTTTTAAAGATCTGAGTTATTGACCTACTCTGAAAAGTCTTTGATAAAATTCACATGCATATAAATAATCAGGGAAATCTTTATTCCATCAGGATTGGCTAGATTTTACCTGCTTTAGAAATGGCAAAATTTATAGCCATCAGGATGTATAAAAAATTTAAATGGTCTAATACAAGAATATAGAAGCTGTGGTACAATGTAATGTAAAAACTGCTTTATAATAATAATAAATGAAAGATTAAAATAATATTGAAAGAGTAGGTTCTCCTCCTTTTTGAAGCATAGTCAGAAATAGTACAAAAGTCCATAAATCTGTAGTTAAATTATTGTTGATTAGATCCTCTAGTCTTGTGAGATTCAATTATTATACAGCTGGCTGTTGGGCTGATTATTTTAGGGTCCAAGAAGCATCTTAGAGGAAGAATGTTCCTATCTATACTGCTAATAGATACATATTTTATTACTTTAATTTTAGAGACATATCTATTTTATGAAGCCTAGGTGCACTCAGTTTGAATTCAAACATGTAAGTTAAATTCACATAACATCTGCAGTAGAATTAGCCAATGTCAAATGCCAAAGTATCATTTGGAAATGGAAGTTGCTACATTAAACCTGGATTTAGTTATAATAAGTTGAAGAGATGAACATCAAAGGCTTTAGTCCACCAAATTTAAGGTCACTCCAATGGCCTCTAAAATTGATTGAGATAAAAGACAGTCTCCAAGAGTTTAACTGAGAAGAAACAAATAAGAAGGCACGATCATAGCAATTTACAAACAAGAAAACTGCCCGAATAATTATGGTTTCCATGAAGTAGGGAGCATAAAACTGAAAATTAGACCCAAGCACTTAATTGGCCTATGAGCAAAACTGCCAATTTGACTTCCTTCTATGTGCATTTTTTAAAAACCTAGAAGCCTTTCTGCAAACATTATTTTTATTTTATTTGTTTTAGATTTTGCAATTTTTTTCTAGGTTCTTACTACAGTAGGAAACAAACCACATTGTTTCCTTATTCATTCTTTTTCTGAAAAATAATAATAATAATTGTCTTGTCTGTCATAAACACAAAGATTTATCAACAGATTGAAATTGGCCAAAAAGAATGAGAGGCTTGATTTTCAGTAACATTTTTTTTTTTTGCTAACTCTAAAAGTTGCTTCTAGTTGGGGATTTTTCAGAAATCACTGCAAAACAGATTAAACATAATTGACTAACTCATCCCCATTTTTCTCACCGGCTATGATTATAATTGTCCAGATAGCTTCACCCTCACTGTGTCAGCATATAGTTAAATTTGATTGGCTATGAAACATCACAACACCATTACCTTCATTATATGACACCTGAGTATCTAAAATTGCTGAACAAAGTGGAAAAGTATCATAGCTAATGAGCAAATTGGGAAGAGTAAAATTTGCAACAGAAACATTCTTTTTTTTTTTTTAAAGGGATTTTTGTTCTCAGTGATCAAAGTAAAAAATGAACAAACATGATCATAACTCTAGTTGGGAAGTTTTTTTAAAAAAATCCTTTCTCCATTGGCAAATGGCAAATCTTTATGTTAAAACAAAACAAAACAAAAACCACCCGGGGGGAAAATAATTGGTGTGAAGCCCAACACTGTCATTTTTGGTCTTTCATCTGTACCTCATCTATTTGCTCTGTCCCATACAACTTAATGGGGCCTACTGATATTCATGCTGCTCCATTCTGCATAGCCTCATCTCATTACCTCTCTAGTCCTAGGTTATTAGTATCACTCTGACAATATCTCCATGTGCCAGTGCACTGTTATTATAAGTCTATGAAAGCTAAGTGGCTGGTAAAACACACAAGTTTCAGGCCAGAATATTAGCTTTAAGAACTCATCATGTTCACTTCAAAGAAAAGGGTTCTAGAATTCTAATCAGAGCTAATGCAGATGTCTCTTGGCACAGCAATGACACTATACTGGTACCAAGGGGAAAGGCGGAAATTTTCCCTTTTCTCTGCTGTGTTGATATAAATGTACTGCTATAGTTTAATGTGGCCAAGAAAGGCTACATTAGGCTACTCAGTGTTAGAAAGGTTTAATATTTATTTTTCAACCCAACCCAACATTGCCCACCTGTGATGAAGAGGGTCTCTCCATCTCCCTGCTTCCCAGTATAAATTACAATTTATAGGAGCTGTAATTGTAGTACAAGCCCTTCTGAAAAAGAATGAAATAGATTTGAACAGCGCATTTTCAGAATGAGAGGCAGGCAGAGATAAATTATTTTTGTTTAAAGTGTGGAAAATACGTTGAAGGAGAGCATATACATGCTAACGCCTCTTCTTTGGACCAGGGAAGGGAAGGTAAAGTTGTCCATGCAGGTATTACTCCACATTGAGCCAGTGTTGTCCGAATACGATTCTGCAGTCATGTGGCCAGCATGTGACATGACACCACAGCACAGAGCTTACAGTGCTTACCTTCCCACCGAAGTGGTACCTATTTATCTACTGGCATTTACATGGTTTCCAACTGCTAGGTTGGCAGAGATTGAGGCAAGTGATGGGGGCTCACTCCATCATGTGGTGGTAGGACTTAAACTGCAGGAGCATAGACCTTCTCCAGTGTCTATTAAGCCATTGAGCCACTGCGTTTCTCAAGGGAAGATATATGAAAGTGTTATATCTTCAGTTCTTTAGGCATTGAATGAGGCAGAGTGTTGAAACAGCAACAAGTTTATTAACTAAGAACAGAAGCAGCCCTAAAGGCTGCTGCACAGCTATTTATACAGTTAGCCTCTAGGTGGCAAACAATAGGTTTAAAGCAGCGGTTCTCAACCTATGGGTCGCGACCCCATTTGGGGTCGATCGACCATTTCACGGGGGTCGCCAAGCAAGGCTGTCCGCCATTTTTTTTGTCCGCCATTTTTTTCCCCCTTTTCCGGCGGGTGCCTTACCTCCCTTGGGCTGGGCCAGCTGGTGGTCGGCCTGCTCTGTCTCTGCCACTTGCCAGCTACACCTCGGCCGGTGCAGGGGGCGGAACCACGCATGCG
>NW_015386685.1:678266-689874 GCF_001527695.2 Protobothrops mucrosquamatus
GCCTAAGGATGGCATGTAACTTTTTAGTGTATAGTTGCTCAAATGTTTGGAGGGTTCAGTTAAGAGTTTGCATAAATAATTTCTACTCTTTACACATACATACAGTTATAGAAAGATGCCCAGACATATAGCAAAGAAAATGGGAGATGGACTTCTGTTGCCAAACTTCAAACCTCAGGTGGTTTCACAGGCAAGTGTAAGGTGTA
Organism: Protobothrops mucrosquamatus; assembly: GCF_001527695.2. Lineage (NCBI taxonomy): Eukaryota > Metazoa > Chordata > Lepidosauria > Squamata > Viperidae > Protobothrops > Protobothrops mucrosquamatus. Next base: position 678,473 of record NW_015386685.1, read on the forward strand.
GGTAATCCTCAACTTATGTCCAGAATTGAGCCCAAAATTTCTATTGCTAAGTGAGACATTTGTTAAGTGAGTTTTGCCCCATTTTATTACCTTTCTTGCCACTGTTGTTAAGTGAATCACAGCAGTTGTTAAGTTAGTAACATGGTTGTTAAGTGAATCTGGCTTCTCCATTGATTTTGCTTGTGAGAAGGTCACAAAAGGTGATCACATGACCCCGGGACACTGCGACCGTCATAAATATGAGTCAATTGTCAAATATCTGAAACGTGATCACGTGACCATGAGGATCCTGTCGTCAGTGTGAAAAATGGTCATAAGTCCCTTTTCCCGGTGCCGTTGTAACTTTAAACTATCACTAAATGAACTGTTGTAGGTTGAGCACTACCCGTACTAACAAATGTGTGCATTTGGGATAAATGAGCATTTAAAAAAGAGTTGATATCTTGATATTGACATGAGGAAAAATGGGACCTGGGAGCCCCTTCATAGTAAGATGAACACATATGATTGCTTCAGTTCCTCCTTTACCTGGAAGATGTTTTCTACTTTCCACTATTGAAGGATTTTAATGTTAACATAATTAATGTTCTGATAAACACCAAAACCCAACCTTTCATATTTTCATTGGGAGAAAACATTGAGAAGCTACTAATATTGGAGTGATAGCTCTATCTCATATTTTCATCTAATTCATGTAATGCAGTAGATTTTCTAAGCTAACTTTGACCCCTCTTTCAAACCAGAGATTTTGAACAGTCTTCTCTCAACAGAGGGAGGGGAATACAAAATCATGTATCTCCAGTCTACAACACAGTCATTTCAGCAGTTCCAAGAAGGCTTCACACCAATTTGCACCACTCAGGTGACCCTGAAGATACAGATAAACATCAAGGTGGCCTCAATGACTTTGTAAAAGAATGCAAATAACCAGCTGTCTGCAAGGAGTATACTGTAAATCCTTCCATTCCCCACTATCCAGTCAGAACTGAAGAAGCTTCTTGGATGAGAAGTGAAATGTCTTCAAAGTCCAGTTGCCTCAAGAAAAAGCATATTTGGAACAAAATATGACCTGATGACTGAGAATCTCCATAGACTTTCTGAGCTAATGTTTAGCATCAGTATGAATGGAGTGAGGGCTAAGAAATTCAGACAAGATGAATTACTTTTGCTGAACTTGTCTTGATGGATTAGGTGCACAATTTGAAAAACATTTTGGATGCAACAGTATCACTACAGGCACAAGGATTTATATATACTGTATATAGGCCAATATGCCAATTGCAGAATCGCTGGGTTAGAAACTGTCTTTCCACAGTTGCTACACGCCAGGAAATCTGTTCCTTTAATTTGCCTTGGCTATTGCTTTACACATAGTTTGGAAAGCACTCAATAGGTTTCAGATTTAGGATAGGATAGGATAGGATAGGATAGGATAGGATAGGATAGGATAGGATAGGATAGGATAGGAGGGAGGGAGGGAGGGAGGGAGGGAAGGAAGGAAGGAAGGAAAGAAGGAAGGAAGGAAGGAAGGAGGGAAGGAAGGAAGGAAGGAAGGAAGGAAGGAAGGAAGGAAGGAAGGTAGGAAGGAAGGAAGGAGGTTTTAGACAAATTTAGTTAAGTCATTATATGAGAAACCCTCTATTGATATTTTGATGGATGACAGCATCACTGACAGCATGAATGTATCAAATGGATACTTTGCAGTTGGCAAATGGTGGAGTCTTTTGATGAGTTCAAATACAGGGCTTCACATTCACGCAGTTCCCATGCTAGCTGCATATTTTAGCATCATGTTTCTTCCACGTGCAGCCAGATTTGACAGATATAAACTCCAGACCTACAATACAAGCATATATAGTGTGGGTATTTTTGAAGGTATGGAAAGAATTTGAAGACACTGCTGCATCTGCTACATATGCAGACAGGAAATTCAGCATTACCATATGGATTCTGGATTAACGGAAGCCAATTCTGCCTTTGTGTTATTTGTGCCATTCTCATTACTTTCCAAGGACAAATGAGCAAATCTATTTGTAGAATTTGGACCTCAGTCTGCATTTTTAACGTACTACTAATGAAATAAATATTTAGCCAGCAAGAGAAAGACACAATTCAAACTCAGTTCTATTTTTTTATTTTTTTAAGAATCTAGTGTACATTAAAGGTAGAAACTATAAGAATACATTTTAAACAAGCATAAGGAGAATTGGGAAATTAAAGCTGACAGAAATATTGCAAACTTTAAAAATTAAAAAATATAATGCTTTAGACAAATTTGCATATGTTGCATAAGTCCATGACACCCAGAATCAAATTAATTATTTAATAATATACAGTATTTTGCATAATTTGTCTCAATTTGTCCTTTTTGCATACCTTACATCAGTTATAGAATCAAACCTGTCTTACTGCAAATGTTTCATGATTTTTTTGTAGTAAAAAAGCCAACCTGAATATTAGTCAACCAACTTATGTTCAAAAATATCCTGAATAGTTACACAGATCTGATAATACTTTTCAATCCAACTAATAGATTTGGGCTGGGTTTAGACTTTCACTTCAGTAATCAATTTCCCTTCACTAGAATAGTATTTCCTCTTCCATTTTCAATCATTAGTCCTCAGCAAATATTCTTCAAGATGTTTTCCTATAAAGTTAAATCACTCCCTTTACTTATGCATTAATAAGTCATATAGCATGATGCTATTCCAGCCCTGTTTAGAAGAAAATATTGCTCTGAATAATAAAAGTTCAGCAATTTATGAGAATTATTATTATTATTTGAATCCAATCAAGTGTTCAGTGAATGTCATGTGAACCAATACATTGAACTTAATAGAAAGTTTGCAGTAGTGTCTAATATATAACAAGTGGAGGCTGAGAGAGGTGAAATAATATAGAAGTGTCTACAAGGGCACTGGGTATTACAGTTTCATATAACATAATGCAAGATTAAGAAAAGGTTAGAATCAAGCATAAATATACTGAATTAATCACATTAATCACGCAATACCTTTTGAGTTTATCCTTTGTTTCTCTTCTTTTATGATGCAAAAGGGATCACTGTTAATTAATCTTTCATAGAAGAAATTTTAGAACATTTTCTAAACAGCTTTCCAAACTGGAAACTTACTCATTACTTATCTGGGAGAGAATGAATTATTTTTTCTTTCCCAGAAACTAGTATGACTGATTTATGATAAATTTCCATTTCCCCCAAAGTATTTTTTTTAATATTGTACCCAACTCTTAGCATCATCAGAATGTATCCCACCTGACTCCCAACAACTCTGAGAAAGACACAATGATCAAAACAAAAAATTACAATAAAGCCAAGAAAAGGAACAAAAAAAGATAAAAATTGGCAAGAACAACAGACCAGATGGAGTGAAATGAGAGGGGAGTCTCCCTTTCCATCACCAAAGATCTGGGTAAAAAGCCTGGTGTTCGTAGTTCTTCTAAACAAGAGCAAAGTGGGGGGGGGCATATGGATTTCAAGGGGAACTTCATTCCAGGAGGTTGGCTTTGCTAGAGTGAAAATCTATCATCATCGTCATCATCAATCATCATCATCATCATCATCATCATCATCATCATCATCATCATCATCATCATCATCATCATCATCCAGAATACAGAATAACAGAGGTGGAAGGGACCTTGGAGGTCTTCTAGTCCAACCCCCTGCTCAGGTAGGAAGCCCTATACCATTTAAGACAATGGGTTATCCAATTTCTTCTTAAAAACTTCCAGTGTTGGAGCATTCACAACTTCTGGAGGCAAGTCGTTCAACTGATTAATTGTTCTAACTGTCAGGAAATTTCTCCTTAGTTCTAGATTGCTTCTCTCTTTGGTTAGTTTCCACCCGTTGCTTCTTGTCCTGCCTTCAGGTGCTTTGGAGAATAGCCTGACTCCCTCTTCTTTGTGGCAACCCCTGAGATATTGGAACACTACTATCATGTCCCCCCCTTGTCTTTCTCTTCATTAAACTAGACATACCTAATTCCGGCAACCGTTCTTTATATATTTTAGCCTCCAGTCCCCTAATCATCTGTGTTGCTCTTTTCTGTACTCTTTCTAGAATCTCAACATCTTTTTTACATCGTGGTGAACAAAACTGGATGCACCTTTGGCCTTACCAAGGCATTGTAAAGTGATATTAACATTTCATGTGATCTTGATTTTATCCCTCTGTTAATGCAGCCTAGCACAGTGTTGGCTTTTTTGGCAGCTGCAGCATACTGCTGGCTCATATTTAATTAATTGTCTACTAGGACTCCAAGATCCCTTTCACAGTTACTACTGTTGAGCAAGGTGCCACCTATACTGTACTTATGCATTTGGTTTTTCTTGACTAAATGTAGAACCGTACTTTTTTCACCATTGAATTTCATTTTGTTAGATAGCGTCCAATGTTCAAGTCTGTCAAGATCCTTCTGTATCTTAAGCCTATCTTCTGGAGTGTTGGCTATTCCTGCCAACTTGGTGTCATTTGTAAATTTGATGAGTTCCCCATCTATCCCCCCATCCAAATCATTGATGGACATTGAGGAGCACTGGGCCTAAGACAGAGCCTTGGGGTGCCCCACTGCATCATCATCATCACCACCATCTTCCTCATCTTGTGCAATTGTGTCATTCTTCTCTTTCAAAACAGAAGTCATTCCAAATTCAATAAAGAAGTGACTTCACTTTCTGCATGCAGAAATTCTAATTAAAAGGGGAGCATTCTATCATGTTATTTCCCTAATGTAATGTGAAGTGGCATAATGCAAGAATGACTTGTACCATCACCACCACCATCATCACCATTAAAACTGCCCTTTCATTATCAAATGTTCAAGTTAGTTCATAGCAAGTTACAACATTTGATCTTCTGTCTATGCATTGCAGTTTAACAGTAAGTAGAGATCAAGAGTTCAGGAAACATGTAAAATGATTTGTTAACCTGAAATAACTATTTATGGCAATACACATTCATTTAGCCTTCCAGAATCACAGGTGCAATTACAGGGTGTTTTCTAAAGCATGCAAACTGGGATTCTTTTGCGTTATGACTTTTGTGTAGTCAGCTTCCATTTGAGAAAGATGGAAGTAGACATCTGATTGGAATGGGATAAAAGCATTGGTAATATGTTGGTGGGAGAAGTATACAAAATTGCTAAACCAAAAGCTCTTCTAGGCAATAATTTACTTAAGGAGTTACCTTAATAGGATGATGCCCCATCTCTTTTTTAAAAGCTGCTAATCAAATCACTGCTAGTGGGAAAGGTAAGCAATAGTGTTTAATGTATAAAAAATGGAGGTTGAGAGAGGTGAAATGATACAGTTTTTTCCCCTCTACAGTGGAATCAGATCAGAGGTAATGAAACAATAATATAGTAGAACACATATTTCAAGAGTACAAGAGTTTGGTTGACAGTGAGAAAGTTGCTGAAATAATCCTAGTTCTCTGCCTCCATAGTATTCTTGGTAGCTATTTAGCAGAGGTTTGTTTTCCTACTGTAACATCTAGAGTTGTGAGGTATAGACATCAGAACATGCAAAGGCTTACAGTCATTCACAGAGTAACACTACAATTCACATACCATCACTATCTTTGGTACCATTTCAGGTGAAATGCGTGAACCCCACCTACGTAGTTCATTTTTACGGAAGCAGTTCCAGCTTTCATGAATGGAAAGGCTGCTTGGTGTCTTTGAACCTTGTCCGACTTTGCATTGTAACATACAACAAAGAGGATCAACTGGCAAACTCTAGGAATTGCTTCCTGTTTCAGTAAAAGAAGGTATATTTTAAGCTGTTGAAAGAGAGAGAATCCTTGCTACATCTAGGTGCATGTAATCCCTTTAAGGTCAGTTCAAGTATTGTGAGATGAAATAGACTATCAAGGCTCATTCAGGCCAGAGTTTGATAATGAAGGATCTTTGGACTTCCTGTAAAATGATCACAGGAGGGATGAGGATGTTACCCCATTGATTCTTCTCTATCTTTCAGTGGCTTTTAATGCCACTACCTATAGTTTAATGCCATCACCTGTAGCACCCTGCTGGCCTTGATCTATGCATTGTAGTGGGGAGACTTGATGATTGACAAGCTCCCTTTGCAGAATTATTGTCTGTGTAAAAAATAAATCATGAAGGGAGGCCCTCAAAACATTCCACCTATGTGCTTTTTTATTGTTTTATTTGAGCATTTGCTTTTGCTGAGTTTAGCTGGTACAATCCATGAAAAAGGACTGCTTGTGGTTTACTGCAAACAGAAAATAAAATATTTGAATATCTGTGAAGTTTAATATGTGCAAAGGGCTTAGTCCAAATGTCTGTTCCACACCAGGACTAAATCCTGAAACAATTCCTGTACCCTTCATTAAAAGGGAGAATCCCACACTTCAGGAGAAAGGTTTTCATACCAAAGGGTGTTCTTTCTCTACAAGTTCAATAACTAGCCTCTCCTTTTCTGTACATCCTTCAGGATTTACATTTAGCCCCTACTACCTTAGTGCTTAGAACATCCATAAAGACATCAGAATTTTAAAAATTATCTGTGGAAACATACATCATGCTGCTACTACTACATCATAATTGTCTGGAGGAGTAATGATGTAACTGCCCTAAGGTGTAGCCTATTTTGGAAGACAGCAAATAGAGGAAGAATAATAAATAACTGAGAAAATAGTAGTTTCTCATGGTTAATTCCCCCTAACCCTTTAACTCAAGAGGTGAACACCAAGAGAAATGAAACCAAAATGGAACCAATACAAAACAAGATATATTAATAGGTGTCTTAACTTTTTAAAATACATGTTAGAGAAGGTAACGGCTGGCTGACTAGCTGAAAATCATGAGGGATGTTTTTAAACATTTTATTGAATGTACTAATATGAAGCACAAACATAAAGCATACATCTCATTTCATTCATATAGTCACTCTAGACCAGGGCTTTTCAACCAGTGGTATGGGTACCACCTGTGTTATATTGGCACCTGGCAGGTGGTATGCAACCATCCTAGAAAAGTAGCAGGGGAGGGGAATGAGCTGAACCAGTGGCAGCCCCGCACAAGCCTGAGCGAGAGATGGCTGGAGCTGCAGGACTGTCAGGGTTCAGCGGAAGCGCCAGGATCAGCGCTAGGCTCCAACTGGAGCTCGGCGCTGATCCTGGCGCTTTTGCTGAGCCCAGAAGAAGTGCTGATCAGCTGGAATGTTGCAGCATCTCCAGGCTCTTGTGATTTACATTCAGATGCTTGGCAACTGATTCATATTTATGACGGTCACAGTGTCTCAGGGTCATGTGAAGTGACCAAAACCTGCTGCAACCACCCAGCAGATGGGGGGGAATGAAAACCAAACACCCTCCACCCCACCCCTCTGCCAATCCTTAACAGAAATGCTCACAACAATGAAAACCTCGGACAGGAGGAAGAGCGCCGCAGGCAGGTGTCTGGCTCGGCTATGCCTTGGGGGGCACTTTTTTCAGTGCCATTGTAACTTCGAAGAGTCACTAAGAGAACCGTTGTAAGTCAAAGACTACCTGTACTTTATCACTTTTTTCCTTTTTGGGGGGGGGGGTCATCAAGTTTTTGACACCTTGCTAGGTGACTGGTAGTACTCGGATATTGCCATATCCTAAAAGTGGTACAATAGGTGAAAAGGTTGAAAAGCTCTGCTCTAGACTGCTCTGAATTCTGTCCCAGAATAGAGTTTGTACTTGTTTCTTCTCTGCACCCTCAATCCATTATTCCAATTCGATCACTCATGATGAGGAAAGGGTTATTTTCTTGTGGTATCATGATGATAGAATATACTGCAATATCTACTTTGTAATAACACAACGGCTTGCATAGAATGTTTATAGGGTGACTTATTGGAGAAAAGCAATTTCCTCAAATACCTTTGAAGGGAATCTTTCTATACAGTACACCAAATAAAACCCATTGAAATATGTATTTTAAAAATATGCATTTAATTATTATTATTATTATTTTTTAAAATCTATACAATTCTGTCTCCAGTAGTCTACTGCTTCATAGTTTCCCACATTTCAGTTCAATCCAAAGGGAAGAGACCATGAGGAACATCTTCAGGATGAAGGATGGGGACCCAAGCCATTTTCAAACATGTGTGACAGAAAACAATTCTAAGATGTGAGATTAGGCGGTATAACAGTAAAATACATAAAATAATAATGCAACATGACAAAGAAGCAACAACGATGCATTGGAATATCTGCAAGAAGTACCATTTGTCTGCAAGCAAGGACTGCTGGGACCATAAAATAGAAGAAGTAATAGAAAATGAAGAAGCTAAAGTACACTGGGACTGTAGAATTCAAACTGAAATATAATACCCCAGAGTTAACAATTGTTGATAAGGAAGACATAAAAGTCATTGCAGTGCCTGAAGACAGCAGAAGAGAAAAGAAAGAACTGAAGAAAATCACAAAATACAAAGATCTTCAAATAGAAGTAGAACAAGAAAAAGAAAGCAAATATAATACCAATAATGATAGACTCCTTGGGTGCAAATTCAAAACATCTAGAACAGGGGTCCCCAACCCCTGGTCCATGGACCAGTACCGGGCCACGGCATGCCAGCAACCAGGCCACACAAACAAGCAAAGCCCCATCTGCAGGATGCAGGCAGCACAAAAAACCACACCCTCTCTGGTCCATGGAAAAACCTCTTTCTATGTAACTGGTCCCTGGTGCCCAAAAGGTTGGGGACCTCTGATCTAGAACACCCCTTGAACATGATAGCCATTGACAAAATCCCCATCAGTCTTGCAAAAGGCAGATTTACTTAGAGCAATTTGCATCCTGTGATGATACCTAACATGAGAAAACAACATCTACCCTTGCCAGGTTTTGGGGAAGGATTCAGTAGGTGGAAAAAATGCCAAAACCAGTGTAAACATCTGGCTAATTTTGCAACTGACCATAATAAAACAACATTAGTAGTAGCTCACTGTGTCATCTTCACAATAAGCTAAGCTGATGAGCATGGGAAATTTGAAGGGGAAATACCTTTCAAGCAACTTGAAAACAGCAGCTCTTTGGCAAACAAAAAGTTATGGAAATTTTAGGAGTAGGGCATTAAATAACTCTTAACTGTGGACTGACTGAAAGGGACTGGAGCCACAATAGGTCAGGTCACAAAGCCATCCCCCATCAGATAGGAGGCATTATAAAGAATATAATTTTTCCTTGGAAAAAACTCTCCATCTCTCCATCTCAAGAGCTTCAAGTCTCAAATGGGCTTCCTATTTCATTAATGCTCCTACAGTATTTCACAGCATTTCTAAGCATCCAAGCAGACAGCTCTGATATTGGGACCCCAATTGCTAGTAGCAGTAAAATACATAGTACTTGACAAAATTAAAGGGGCTCTGAATACTTTCTGATTGCACTGAATTAGTATGTGCCCTAACTTCTTTTAAATATATATTAGAGAAGGGAATGCCTGGCTGGCTGGCTGAAAATCGTGAAGTATGTTTTTTCTTTCATCTTACTGAATGTATTAATACAATGCACAAACACAAAGCACGCATCTCATTCCATTCATATAGTCATTCTAAAGTGCTCTGAACCCTCTCCCAGAATAGAGTTTGTACTTGTTTCTTCTTTGCACTCTCAATCCATTAATCCAGTTCTATCACTCATGGTAAAGAAAGGGTTATTTTCTTATGGTATCGTGATGATAGAATATACTGCAATATCTAATTTATAATAGCACAACTGCTTGCACAAAATATCTGTAGGGTGACTCTTTGGGGAAAAGCAATTTCCCTGAATGCCTTTAAAGGGAACCTTTGTATTTGCATCATAACTGTACTGTACACCAAATAAAACCCATTGAAATATGTGTTAAAAAAATCTGCATTTGGTTTCACATTCACATTCCTGATTGATAGACCTAATGAAATCCCTGAATTTGACTTCTTATTTCTGGTATTAGTCACAACGGCTTGTCCGCAGATTATTCCACCAGACAAGTCTTGCGAATGTGATGGGATTAGCCAAATTTCAAAGCTTATTTTTGACCTCCAGCAGAAAATTGAGCACATACGCTATTGAAGCCAACTGGGACTATAGAACATCAAGTTGATTCATCAAATTAGCTCAAACATAATTGTGCTGCATGACTGCCTATGGAAGTTGTCAGCTATAAACCTGTCAAAAAGCCATCAGCTTTAATGTTAAATAGAGAAACAAAGTAATGTTCCTCAGAATTTGACGTTTGTTGGTCTTTAGCCTGCTTTAAAGGCTGCTATCTGCTTTGTTTCCTCTTAGAAGAATTTGTAGTCTCAAATGCGTTCTTGATAGATTGCAACAGACAAAAGGCACAAATATGCCTCGCAAGAGAGAACAGCCACAACAAAGCAGATCTTCGGCTACATTCTTTATCTTAAGTGTGAATTAATTCTGAGATAACATTGCAATGCACATGTTGAGGAAATTTTCCACAAACATTGCACGCATTACACTGTCCTATTATAAACAAAACTGGGTCTTTTTTCATGAGCATCCTCTCTCAACCACCCCACTTTTCTTTTTCTCCCACAACACAAGTGGGCATTGAATATACAGCAGAGATGGGAGTGGGCCCAACTATAGTTTTTTCTCTCTCTTTAAGTCAGAAGATAAATACAGTAGGATATTTCTGAATCCTGTTATAAGCCCTTTCAAGTGGTACTAGTGCTATCATTGGCATGAATCCAAGCTCTGATTTAATTCATTTTCCCTCATCCAATGAGAGCTGCTTCCCCCCCCAATTCTCCATCTATTCTATGCCACTGCCTTGGCTGTACATTGTCACCCTCCCTCCCTCCCTCCCCCCTGTAGTTAAGAAACTGGTAGATGGATGATAGAATAAGTTATGAACAGAGAGTGTGACAGAGGAGTTCTCAGATCTGGATTACAGTATAATCTAAGAAAGTATAAAATGATAGTGCTTGCCTTGAAGTGGAAGCAATCTTTATGAATCACAGAGTATATATACCAAAGCAGACAAGTGCAAATGCCAATAATATGTAGAAATATTTCCAAAGGCTCTCACTCTGATTCTTATCATGTAGTGTTTAATATTTCAATTAAGTAAGTGTATATCTTTGTTTGAGAGTTTTATGGGCAGGTTTTGAAAGGCTAGGTGAAATCTGCTTATTTGCAAAGGTTGAGCTACACTACTGGTCCTAAGAGTTACTTGATAACAGTAATTGTTCAATTTCTGTAACTGAGTAAAGAGGATTAGAGTTAATATTTTGTAGATAATGATAGGCTGAAAAATTCTGGATTTTGTTTTTCTACCAGTTCAAAGAACATAAGTTTTAATTTTAGATTAGCCAGACCCACTTCAGTTGGGGGTTTGACCAGAATATGGTGTGCAGACTGCTTTTTTGCAATCTT
>NW_015386685.1:691479-708979 GCF_001527695.2 Protobothrops mucrosquamatus
CGGAAATCACTTTCACTTCTTGCTGAAAAGTATCAATCCATCGCCATTTTAAATTCACTTTTCCTCCATCCAACACAAGTACGGGGAAGAACTTATTATCCAAGTTAGAGTAGAGTCCAAAATAAAAAACAAGCTTCCAAGGTTGGTCCGTCTGCTTACAAATAAAACTCACAGTTAACTTTAAGTTGCAGCAGTGGCGACGGCTTCTAGCTTCGCCGAAGCGAAGGCGTCCTGGATCGCGGAGAATCCTCGGGGCTCCGGAGGAGTTCTCACCTACATCGTCCATATAGGACGACTCGGGAACTCAACTCCTACCCCGGGCAGCTCACCTATCCCCTTATGCCCAGGGGAAAGGTATCAGGCCATTTGACAGCTGGTACTGGCTGTCAAAACGGCTTTTACGCGAAACAGGCGGGAGGCAGCAAACAGCTGCGACCGATGAAGTCGCCTGCCACCGGAAGTCTCCAGAATACTGTATATTTCCAAATGGGAATGAATCTATCTGTCTCTCTGTCCGTCTGTCCATCTGTCCATCTATTCATCCATGCATCCATATATATATATATATATATAGTGGGCCCTAGGGTCCACCAAGTTGTCATCTTTGTCTCTGGTTGGGGTAGCACTCCCTCAGAGGCAATTTAGACATCCATCAATCCATTCACCACTGCCATATAACCTCACCCAGGGGTTTCATATAGATGTGAATTAGGAAAGGAAAGACACTTGAGCCCTGAGGCACCCCACATAACAGAGGCCTGGCTAGGGCCCTTGTGGCTATGAGCTCTGACACCAAAACTATGCACCCATGCCGTTCTTGGTTGGTTAAGGCCTTCTGGGAGGTTGCATAGTCTAGGTCAGGGGTAGGCAACCTAGGCTCTTTTATGACTCATGGACTTCAACTCCCAGAATTCCCGAGTCAGCTATGCCGAGGTTGCCTACCCCTGGTCTAGGTGATGATTAATGCCTCCTTGTAGGAGTAGATGGCCCAACCTGCTTTGAGGCAGAAAATGGTGCACTCCCTTCTCAGTAGGCTATCCCTTGACCCAATGATTACATTCTATTGGTTATAGCATTCTGCATGAGATGTCCTTCCTATAATATGTAGATTTGGCAATCAGAGCAAAATGGAGCCACCAGGCTGCTAATTAACAAAAAAGTACAGAGGCCACACAATTGATCATTGAATTGAATTGAAATGAAAGATCTGTGTTGTTGTCAATTGCCCACCCAAGATGTTCGTATTGACTTTCAAAGTCTTAAATGCTCAGGATTCAACTACTTCTGCTCCACCTTTCATGTTCAAACACATCAAATAAACCAAATAAACTAGGGGTGACAGTACTTTTATTTTTCTCATATGGATCGTGCATTTTAAAAGACTGTGGTTTGTTGGAATATACATTTCAGAATAGGGATGTACAGAACAGGTGCAACTTTTCCACCTACCATAATGTGCTTTCCATGTGGAAATGATATGCAAATTGCATTCATTACATGCAATTAAAATATGCGCAGAAGCTTCAGCCCTCTGGGTCATGATGTATTTCTGACATGGACTTGATGCTAGATAGACTTTCCACCCCTGCAAAAGCTGTTCCAAGCTTAAGCACGACACATGTCAGGTTTAACAGTGCAGACCATTAGCTGCCACCACATCAGGCCAATATTTTAATAGCTGTACCTGCAATGTTTGCTAGTCTTTCCTTTCTTCCAACCCAGATGCCTGTAGTCTATTTATAATTTATGGACTAGATAGAATGTTACGGTCTGTAAAGTGTCAATGCATATTACAAGGGGACCTTAGCCCACTGAATATTGACATGTTAGACTCTAAACTAGCAGCTCCGGCTAAGTCATGATGATTTAGCATGTCAGCGCATAGTGAGAGAGCTTCCATCCATGGACTCCTGACAAGATCATTTACAATGATGCAGAAAAAGCCTATTATGCCTTGTTGTACATGAAGAAAAGAGATTATTCCCAGCCAATCAGCCACTGGAGGAATATGCTCACTTCATCTTGCTATTATCATGGCATCATATCCCAGTAAAGGGACCAAAAGTGTCAGGAGGAAGAGAATCATTTGGGGATTTTTCCAACTGAAAGTCTTTGATAAGTTCCTCTGTATTTGAATATAGCAATAGCACTTAGACTTACATATTACTCCATAATGTAAATTCTGGGCAGCTTACACTGTCAGCATATTGCCCCCACCAAACTGGCTCCTCATTTTACTGACCTCCAAAGGATGGACGCCTGAGTCAACCTTGAGCCAATCAGGATCGAACTCCTGGCAGTGGAATGCAGAGTTAGCCTGAAATACTGCATTCTAACCACTGCACCATCATGGCTCCTGTTGCATCATTGGGCCTTGCATGAATTCTTTCTCCCATTAATACTGGATTTCTAACCAGGTCAGGTCTAAATTAAAAATACACCTCCTCCATCTATTAAGGGGAAGTTTAAGTAGGGAGACCTTATCTTCCTCTTTTCCTGTAGTCTCTCTGAATGCAAGCAAATCTTAAAAGCAAATAATTGGACAGAGGTAGAAGAGGAAAGACTCAATCTTTCTTTAGGTCAGGGTTTCCCAACCCCCAGTCTGTGGGCCAACACCGGTCCACAGCATGCCAGAAACCGGGCCATGCAAACAAGCAAAACCCCAACCGCAGGATGTAGGAAGCAGAAAGCATGCAAAACCACACCCCCTCTGATCCATGGAAAAAACCTCTCTCCATGGAACTGGTCCCTGGAGCCCAAATGGTTGGGGGCCACTGCTTTAGGTAAACACAGTATTTAATTATTATTCCAATAGATGGATGGATGGATGGATGGGTGGGTGGGTGGGTGGGTGGATGATAGACATAAATACAAATAGCCCTCCATTTGTTTAGTGATCAATCAAAGTTATAATGGTGCTGAAAAAAGTGAGTTACAACCGGTTCTCTCGCTTATGACCATCACAGCATCTCTTCAGTAATGTAATAGTGATTTAGTTACAATGGTTGTAGCATCCCTGGGTCACATGATCAGCATGATCACAAATAAAGTCAAGGGGGGGGAGAGAGATGTTGCATTCATTTAATGACCATAGCAAAGAAGGCTGTAAAATCAAGGACAATCATCTGATGCTTAACTTGGATAGATCTCCCTTGCTTTGGCATGCTCATGAAGGAACAATGAGGCTTCCAAGTTTTACATTTGTTGCAACAGATTATCACTGTGGAAATCAAGAAAGAAGGAGAAATAATCAGCAAGAGACAGAGAGGTTCTTCTCATGTAAAGAACATGAGTTGCCACCAGCAGGAATGTTTGCTTGCTATGTTTCCTTAAATCTAATGGCTGGTTTTCATCTGGCTGAAGAGACTGAATTAAAGTTCACTAGATTGTACTCCATGGTGTCTTTCTTCTAGTGGAATTGTTGCTGGCAGGAGAATTCTTCAGTGTTTTTCAAACTCGGCAACTTTAAAATGTGCAGACTTCAATTCCCAGAATTGCCCAGCCACCATTCTGGGAGTTGAAGTCCACACATCTTCAAGTTGCCAAGGTTGAAAAACACTGTTCTATCTGTACCCCCTCTGCCCCCAATTCCTCTCCCATGGGATTAAGAAGTTCTCCAAAGCAGAACTGTGACAAATACGGAGGATAAGGAGAGCAAAGGAATTTTATTTTGACTCCACAAAAATCCCTTTGCATAACATTGGATGTAATCCTGATATTTTTACTTCTTACAGAAGTGAACCCTGCCAAGTTTATTAATGACATTTATCTGAAGGAACTAGCTGTAGGATTATGGTTGTGCCCCATAATTTTAATTGTGGAATTTTGCCACCTTGTACAAGCAAAATATCCCTAGAACTTTATTCTAGGGATATCACATGAAAAACAATGATGACTTTTGGCTTCTAGACCCTAGAAGAGTTTCATCAACTATTGAAATACATAAAGCCTATGGAGAGTGCTTGCACTTTGCAAAAGCTGATAAACTGAGTGTTGGAGGGGAATGTTTACACCAAAACAAAACAACACATTTCAAATTGTACATATTTACAAATTCTGTATCTAGGGAGATTTTATTTTGTTTTCTTTGTGTGTGTGTGTAGGGGAACACCAAGAGAAATCACTCACCTGTTGTCTGGAGTTGTACAATCCAGAATAAATAATTCACAGGAGGCAGCTGCTCCTTTTAGGTTAATAGCAATTTATTCCCAAGGAGACTCTGTCTATAAAGGTCCTATTTTCAATACATCAAACACTAAGAATATTGGAGATGTATATTGTTTTTGAATCTGTTGCCTAGTAGATGACAAGAATATATGATAGATAGATAGATAGATAGACAGACAGACAGACAGACAGACAGACAGACAGACAGACAGACAGTTTTCCTTCAGAACCAGTGTTTGTGCCACCACTAGGTGCAAATAAATGAAGAGAAGTTTTGAAATCAGAATCAGAATCAGAACAGAGCTGGAAGGGACCTTGGAGGTCTTCTAGTCCAGCCCCCTGCTCAAGCAGGAGACCCTATACCATTTCAGACAAGTGGCTGTCCAGTTTCTTCTTAAACACTTCCAGTGTTGGAGCATTCACAGCTTCTGGAGGCAGGTTGTTCC
This sequence comes from Protobothrops mucrosquamatus, assembly GCF_001527695.2. Lineage (NCBI taxonomy): Eukaryota > Metazoa > Chordata > Lepidosauria > Squamata > Viperidae > Protobothrops > Protobothrops mucrosquamatus. The sequence continues at coordinate 696,093 of NW_015386685.1, forward strand.
ACTGGTTAATTGTTCTAACTGTCAGGAAGTTTCTCCTTAATTCCAGGATATGCATATGCCTTTGTGTGTGTGTGTGGTTGTGTGTGTATATTTAAGCCAAATGTGTGTTTTTCTCTGGACCATGTTTTTTGTTTCCAAAAAATGTATATGGACCAGAAAACCAAACTAAATTTGATTTAAAAGTAGTTAAAATTACTGTTTATGTGCTCACTCTGAAGTAATTTCGTTAATATTTTTTTTTCCTTTTCATCATTACCATTTGTAAAATTGTAGACATCTACATAGGAAGCATTACATTTAAAGGAGTTCATGATGCATTTTGGGGTTATAATTACTAGTTTAAATGTTAATGCTAAACCATGTACAAGAAGATGGCATTATTACTGTGATTGAAGCTGTATGGAAGATAGTTGCATGGTAATAAAAACAAGACCCTAGTGAGTTGAGCTTGATTCCTGGTGACTTCATGAATATCTCCAGATAGTTTTCTTGCAAATGATAATAAGTGGTTTTCCATTCTCTTTTTTTCCACAATTCTTCAAGTAAATCCACAGCTCTTGGATTTCCTACATGTCTTGCAACCAAGAACTTTTATCTGGCTTTTTTTTTTTAGATCAATTGATGTTGTTGCCACTTTCATCAAAGAAGATGTCAATGATTCACATTTTTATTTTATCCTCACATCCACTTGTGAGATAAAATAGGCTGATTAAATTTTTATTAAATATACAGTATATTCTATCCTTCTTCTAAGTCAGGGGTAGGCAACCTCGGCTCTTTTATGACTCATGGACCTCAACTCCCACAATTCCTGAGCCAGCTATGCTGACTTAGGAATTCTAGGAGTTGAAGTCCATGAGTCATAAAAGAGCCAAGGTTACCTACCCCTGCTCTAAGTCAATCTAAGTCAATCTTTCTGAAGCTCAGTAACTTTAAGATGTGTAGACTTCAACTCTGGGAAGTTCAATTCTGGAAGTTGAAGTCCACATGCCTTAAAGTATAAGAAACATTTTTAAAGAGTTCAAGCAGACCTCCTTCTACTAATTTTTCCCTCACAACAACCATCTTGTAAGTAAGTTCAATTAAATTATGTCACTTAGAATGCTAGCTCCTAACTTAAAGCATCTCCCCTTTTTTATCTTTTTTTTTTTTAAAAAAATGGAGTGGGAGAAGCAGAACCATATTTCTCCAAAAAGCAGCAATTGCAACAGATATCTTATGGCTGATAAAAAGCACCCAGGTTTGCAAGTTATAGGTTGCAAAGATGACCAAAAATAAAATAAAAACTGGGAAGGGGAGTCTATTCTCAGATTCCATCCTCATGTAAGTTTTCAATATGCCTAGATTTTTAAAATTTATCCATTGGATTGCTATCCTGCCTTTCATTTAGGAGTTCAAGGTGGCATACCTAGAATCATCTTCTATTGCTCTCCACAACATCCCTGTGAAGAAGGTTGGGTTGAGAGCAAAGCCAGTGGCTGAGATAAAGTGGTCCAAAGTCACTTGGTGAGCTTCAAGATTTTAAAGTTGGAGTACAATCTGGGTCTCCCTGCTCGCAGTTCAACACTTTAACCACCGTAACCCATCAGTTATGAACACACAGACAATATGTCTGTGGGGTGTTTGCAGAAAATAAAGGCATTTGCTGTACAGTTCCTGGGAAACTTTGCTCAATATCAAAACAACTTCCTTTTTTTAACAAATGAGCATTTCCACAATAAACAGTTTGACAACCCAAACGCACTCCTCCTTTCCCTGCCATATACACTCACACCGACACGCAAGGATGTCTTTCTTTCCCCCCATCTGTTTTTGCCTAAGCTCTAACACAACTACTAAGACTTGAACTATGATGGCTTTCAGTATTAACGTTCCTAAGATTTGTCATTGTCACATCTTCCTAGCACTCAGCGCATCTCATTTTCTAAATATAATGTATCACTGTTTAGTGGCAAAAAATGTAAATTACAAGAAACCTAATCATGTTCAAGAAACTGAAAATATACGATCCCCAAGCCCCTCAGCTCTCAGGGTATAATGCGGAATGCTTACCAATTAAGCACAACAGCACAGCACTGCAAACCGGTGGGACAGCCACATCAATCGCCACCAGCTCATTTATCCCCATTCCTAGAGTCCAAGGGTGGCTTCTCAGTTGGATGCAAAAGATAAAGCATAAGAACTCATTCAAGGGGAGACGGAGCTAATAACTTTTCAACCCCATTTAGGATGCTTGAGGATTGCTTTACAGATGGTTAAAAATGTTAACAGTTAAAGCATGCTAAAATAAGAGTGAAGTGTATGCTAATGAATGGAACCTCGAGCCTTTTAGATATGTGATGCCATCTCCAGACTACTGCAATGTGTACAGTTTTGCTGTTGTTGTTCCTATTGCTAAGGGAAGAGCAGTTTTATATTACACCACAAAACAAACAAACAAAAGAAACGGACCGTATTGGAGAAATTAATATGTACAAAGCAAAAGGCTTCTCCAGATTTCAAATGCAACTTGTTTCACGATTTCACAGGTACCTAATCTTGTACTGGAGAACTTCCTTTTAGTGATAATCAAGTCTCCTCCTCTACAGGAAAACAGTCTGAGATTTAGCGATTAGTTTGATTAGTTTGAACCAACCTTTGGCAAGACTGATTCTCAGAACCAGATTCAATTTAAGCATATTTTCTCCGCAGAGGTCCCCAAAATTCCAAGCACAAATAAACACAAAGCCTATCCTCACATATATGAAATTAGGTATTAAGAAGAAAGGGTGTATATTTCTTAATCTTGTCAGATCTTCATTTCTATGTAAAAAGAAAAGGATTATTTAACCCCAATGAAACATATTGATATTTATCAATTCCAGGCTATAATACCAAAATCAGGAAAAAGACATGGAATGTGATGCCATCACATATGTTCATCTTCCAATTTGCTCACAATTGGCTTTTTAACTGATTTTTTTTTAACTGGAAGACGGTAAATTTAGTCCTATTCAATTATTATAAATATGGAAAAGTGGAGGAAATATGTAATTGCACCCCCACTCCTTCTACCTATGTGTTTATATCAGTGGTTCTCAACCTTTTTAATGCCGCGACCCCAACCAGTCGTAAGTCGAGGACTAAACCGGTCGTAAGTCGAGGACTAAACCGGTCGTAAGTCGAGGACTAAACCGGTCGTAAGTCGAGGACTACCCAACTGGTCATAAGTCGAGGACTTTCCCTGCCCGGGAGCACTGCGCATGCGTGGTTCCACCCCCTGCGCCGGCCGAGGCGTAGCTGGCAAGCGGCAGAGACGGAGCAGGCCGACCACCAGTTGGCCCAGCTCAAGGGAGGTAAGGCACCCGCCGGAAAAGGGGAAAAAAATGGCGGACAGCCTTGCTTGGCGACCCCCGTGAAATGGTTGATCGACCCCAAATGGGGTCACGACCCATAGGTTGAGAACCGCTGGTTTATATGGATGTGGAAGGTCCTACATTTACAGGTGTTGACCAAACAGAAGATAGTCTGCAGCATAATCAGAAACCCTGATCACCCATAGGTCCAAATCACTGTAAAACACTATAACCCCATACAGTTAGTTGAACTTTCCACCAGACTGATTCTCCACTTCAACATAGTGGAAGCATCCTGTACCTTCAGAGCAGAATCAAGGTTAAGAATTTGATGAAATTATGGATGAAGCCTGGTTAGTGGTAACATCCTAGTATTCTGGTTCCCAGGTGTTAAGTTGCCAGAGCTTAAACACAGACAGTGAATTAGGACACTTTGGATCACTCATGGGTCCCATTTTTCTACCTGTTGGCTGCTTCTTAAGAAGTTCTGCTTCTTCCTGAGCTTGCACAGGTAGCTTATACAAGCTCAGGAAAATAGGTATTTGAGTTAAGGACCTGGAAAAGTGGCAGGGGCAGAGGGGTGACATGTGGTCATTTATGAAGCAAATATTATTTCTATGGTGTAAGGTATCTTTTGGGGACAAAAGCACTTACTTTGCCGAGATTGAAAGCTCACCTTTCCTTTTGTTTGCAAGGGTATCCATGCTAGGAGTCCCAATGTTCAGGTTGAATGTTTTATTTGTATAAAACTCCTTGCATTTTAGATGCAGAACAGACTTAAGCCTTGCTTCACAATGTTTTCTGTGACAGACAATACAAGTGTATGACAAATATAAGTAGCAAATACTATATAATTCTGATGAAATGAGTATGAAGATGAAAAGCGTCTTAAAACATTGTTCCTTTCCTATGAAAGCAACATAGCTTAATCTACCCCACATATGCATCAATTTAAACTCAATCACTTACTCATACAAAATAAGTCAAACCTTGCATTAGTAACTGCTGTTGCTCTTACTAAGAACAGAAATCTATAGCAAAGCCTTCCTGTCTACTAAATTGTATAGCAGAGGTTATAATGGACATTATTGCAGAAGTAAATTATCTCCAGATCCCGACAAAAGGAATTATATTAGTTACATATAAAAACATTATTTTTAAAAAGCCTTACTCAATGCCAGGCTGAGTGATGGAGTCAGAAAATGAGCTACTCCTTGGTGTTACCAAGAGGCTTTTCATCAGGAATCAGGCTCTTAAGCAAGTCTTAGATAATAAACACACATTTCAGTAGCCATTCCACTTAGTTCTCATTCTTTTTTAACAATGCAAGTTATTGTCTATGGAGATTCTCAATCATCCAGATGTTTTTCCAAAAGGCAAATGGACTTCCTTGGTTTTTTTCCCCTTGAAAACATTTCACTTCTCATCCAAGAAGCTTCTTCGGTTCTGACTGAAGAAAGCCCAGTTGTCCAGTTGCCTTTTGGAAAAGCACCTTTGGAACTGCAAGTGATTTTTTAAGATTCACCCATTGCACTTAAATACACCATGGAGGAAAAGAGGAAAAGCAAATGATATCCTTCAAGACAGAAAGCAGCACATTATGATTTATCCTTGAACGTTTCCTTCCTTGTTCTAGCCAGCTATCATTCTTTCACAAAATATTTGATAAATGCCCCTTAGCATTACCTTGCCTCTTCTTAGTAGTAGCTCTTTGGTGGCATGGGAACCATTTTACCATTCTCTTTGAACATTAAATGGCCAATTTACTAATACTGTGATTGGATGGTAGAGAAATAAATATGTTCTGTTTCTACAGTGAAGTTGCTTTATGGACTGTTGCGCCATCTTTTCTTTTAAAATGTTTTCCAGTCTGAGTTCAGGGTAGACGAATTCAGCGTGATGTAGTGGTTAATCTTCAAGTAATCTAGAGAGACCAGTTTCTTTCTCTCAGTTCATGGTTGATGCTGTGGGTGTAAACTAAAGAGTAAAATACACCTTGAAGGCAGGCTATAATAGGTAAGTCCTCAGTTAGTGACTGCATTTCATTCTGGCAAAATAGTCGCTAAGGAACTACATGAATGAGAGAGAGAAAGAGAGAAAGATTGCTGGTTGCTGCCTTCTCATTCAGATAAAGTTCTCCCATACAGTGTCCTGTCTTTGACCTGTTTCTTCCCCCCCCCCTTTTTTTTTCTCCCCCTCACAGGGCAGAGAAATTGCTTAAACAAACAATCTCTCCCTGAGCTGCTTTTCTCCACCACGCAGCACTTGCCTAAAAAGAGCTAAAGGCAAGTTATGGTGCTCAAGCTCTGTGATCTTAATTAGTTGATTAGAACCCTCCAGTCAGCTTGCAACTGCTGTCTAAAACTGACCAGGCCTTAATCAGTTTCACACTGAAGGATTTTATTGTCCTAAATGCGGGCATTGGTCACAGTTAGTTTTCATCACCGCATCATAATTGCAAATTAATGGTGCTAAGCAAGAGATATCTGTATCTAACAAATAAGCAAATAAATGAATAAATAATACAATTAAAAGTAAAGATAAAAGATAAAAGAAACCACAATGACTTGTTCTATGGACTAAAAAAAATTCCCTTAATGTGTGAACCAGCCCTTAATTTCATCTGAAGGCCAGCCGACTAGTATTTTCCTTCTACTAATAAGGATCTGTGAGGGACTGGGATTTTACAAATTGTAGAAATCCAGCATCTGCTGGACTTTTACACAAAAAGATTACCTCATTGTGCGGATGCACTGAAGTTCAATTTCCTTTGGGGAGAATATCCATAGGGGTAGATCAAAAGAGACAAGATGGCAAACATGATTGTGTGATCAACGTTTCATCTTTTTTTCCATGCGTATCAGAGGATATAGATCTAGTTACCGAAAAATAACAAACAGCCCCCATATGAAATTTGGGGTGGAGGTTGTGGAATTTACCAAGCAACCAATATCTTAATTAAAACAAACAAACAAACAAAAAAACCATGAATTGAAATGCTGAATAAGAAATGCCACCATTGGACTAACATTGGAACAAAAGCAAAATCTAAACCAAGCAAAAGTAGCATTTATTTGCCTTTTGCTTTGTAATACATTGTTATTTAAATTAAATAATCAAAGCACAACCTGTGTGGTACAAGAGAAAGAAAATTATTTTCAAAGAGCATTGTTACAAAGGCACTGAGAAAAATGTTCCACTGATAATGCTTTTTTTTTTTGATTTACTACTTTTTAAAAATAAAATCTACATAGTTCTTAATAAAGCAATAATTTTCCCGAGGAAGCTTTTTGCCTTGCTCATATACATGACTCCATTCTACCCATCCCTCTTTTTCTAATGAAAGAAGCTCCTGCCAAAAATTATTTCTTCTAGGAAAGGCTATCATCTGAATCAGCTGGAGTTCTGGTTTCCATTTGTAGAGCACTGATTTAAATAGCTCTCATTCCTATAACTCACCAAAGGGTCATAGAAACACCGTATCTGTCAATATTCACATTTCTTATGCGTGAGAACCATCCTGGAGACCAAGAAGACAAGAGTGCCTTCCTCATCTATCACTCATCAGTTTAAGAATACTATGATACATTACTTCACCAGGAGGAACCTATGATCCATAGGCTGCATCCTGTCAATGTTAAGAGGTTTTATTAGGTCACTCAATATATCTAAGAATAAAGATAAGATACTTATTGATATCACCAGGAAAGACTTTGAGAAGTCATATCAAGATTTATTAACAAGTATTCCTTACCAAAAGCTGGATCTAGATGAATTATCTCAAATGGTCAAAATCCATTTAGTGACTCAACATTAAGACAACAGTGTATTTGATCTTGCTGGGAAAGAACACGAGAGCCAAATTGGTGTAGTGGTAAAAGAACCATGCTAGAAATCAGGAGATTCTGAGTTCTAGTTCCACCTTAGGTACAAACATAGATGGATGACCTTGGGCCAGTCATTCTCGCTCAGCCCTAGAAATGCAATGGCAAACCAGTTCTGGGACCAGTCCAGGCAGTTGCAGGAGTCAAAAACTGGTGTGAAGGCAACAAAAAAGGAAAGAATACCCAGAAGACATTTTTTTGAACAATTACTTAATTTTTTTCTTTTAATACGGAGCAAACAGAATGATCTTTATATGGAGTTCATGCAGGTCCAGAATTACAGAGAGCTACCTGTCATGTGCCCTGAGAAGGTCAAGTATTGATTAGATTTGGCATCAGCTATCAAACTACAAAGTCTAGCAATTGGGAAGTCGGTTTCTAGCATTTTCTCATTTTGTAATATATGTGTTACTCATTCTGTACCTAATAATTCCTGTAGAGCTATTTCAACCTGGTTAGAAAACAACAACAGCCCAGTTAAATGCTCCTGAGAGAAGTCAGAAGAAGACCCAAGCTAATGCAGAAAAAAAATGACCCTTACTCTCTTTGTGAAGGCATTCAGAATCAATATATTCAAGAAATACAATGATACTGAATCATCGTCAAGTACCAATTTACTCCACTAAACAAAATCTACTACAGACATAAAATGGCAAGCAAGAGAAGAAGTTTCTTAAGCCTGGTCAATGACTACTTCTGATTGAATCCTAATTACTTTTCACACATTATTTGGATGTATATCTTGGCTCCAGCTAAAAGAAGATGCTCCCTCACTGCCAAATGCCGCTTTAGCTCAGCAGTATTTGCACAGAGTGGGACGGGGAGGTGGGGTGGGGAGAACGATAAAAGCAGGGTTGTGTTGCAACGCAAGCCTCACCTTTTTGAATATATTTTGTAATCTATCACACATCTATAGAAAGGGAGGAGCCTGTGAGGTTTTCATCATTTTGATAATAATAATAATAAAAAGCAATATCCTGAGGATGCTCAGGCTTCAGTGTGAGTTACTAATACTTGGGTTTGTGGCATCTACTCCTTCAGGACTTAAAAAAACATGATCCATGCTGGGGATGTGAGCAGAAAGAGGAATAAAAACATTTAAATAATCACGCCTTCCTTCTGATCCTAACATGTTCTGATTCTCATGGCTTCTAGTGATTATTTATTTATTTAAGCATATGGCAATGTTACATTAGCCAGCAGACTACAGTGTTAATGTAGAGTAAGTGGTTTGGCTCTTTAAGATTGCTAGCTCTGTTTGGTTCATGCTCACGAGGTTTCCAAGGCATGACACAAGGGGCGAACTAGCTCTGCACCCGAAAGAAAGAGGAGTGGCTTCCCTGCAGCATCATACAGGGTCCTCTCCCTCCACCAAAACCACCTTGCAAACGGGCATTGCAACCAGGAAGGTCCAGTGCCAGCAGGATTCTATCTGTCTGGACGAAGCACTGGATTGTCTCCCCACAGAAGTGGTACCTATTTATCTGCTCTCATAAAATATGCTTTCAAAGTGCTCGGTGGGCAGAAGCTGAGACGAGAGCTCATCCTGCCACACAGTGCTAGGACTCGAACTGCTAGAGCAAAGACCATCTCCAGTGCCATTAAGCCACCCAGAAATTAAACAGGTATTAAAGTGAAGATTAAAACTGATAAATAGTGAAAAGTTTGTCAAATTGCAGGGACCAGACCCAGAGTATCAAAGGAGCGTGTCCCATAGTCTGAGAGTGATTCTGGGGATAATTTTCTCCCATGTGCCAGGAATGCCAGCCCTTCTAATAGCTATTAGACAATAGCTGCGGCTCAGTGCATTATTACCTAAACTGAGAAACAGAATGATCACTGGTTGGCAAAACAAGCATTGGGAGAGGAAGTGACTTACAAGTTCCTGACAGTTTCCCCATTGAGTTTCCTTATAGGAAGTTGCCAAGGAACATTGGAAATAATCATGTGACCACGGCTGACTACAGCAATGTGGCAGCACTGAGGTGGCCACGAGTTCACCCGATTTCAGTCCCAAAGGAGTGATGGGTCCTGAATTTTGGATGCATTCTAAAATTCTGCAAGTTAATCCATTTGCGGCATGTTGCTTCAAAAATTGTTGCCCTAATCTCCACTGTTTTGCCCAATTAATGGTTACAAACAATCAAACGGACATGAAAGTTTTAGTAATGTAATAGTATATAGATAAAGTAGATAAAATAACTGGAAGGAAAGGATTTAAAAAGCAAAACAAAGAACTACAGCAAACCAGGCAAGAAAACATCATTAATTAAGTCACAAGACTAATATTAATTACAGCAAGGTCTATATCAACTAGCTCCAGTATAATAAAATGCAGAGATGCCCACCTGAGAATTGGTATTGTCTTTGAATGACATGTATGACAGTAGAAATATTGTTACAAATGTGTGGCTATCCTTACTATCATTTTAGCAATATTGTATTTATTTATTACATTTATATGCCATCCAAAGTGATTCTGGGTGGCTTACAATAAAATCATACATATAAAAACATTAAAATTATCAGGAATTAGATTAAAAACTATGTTATGCTACTATTATATGTGGGAAATATTGTGCTGTTTTTTTTATCCCCGATTTTCACTCATGGATAAATGTGATTAGTCCTCAAATTTAAAAAGTCATTGTTTATTAATATAGGTATCTCCCAGTCCTCAAAGTTCTGGGCTGCAACATCAATTGTACCCACCCTTATCCATTTGTGTACACTGTTTAAGTAGATGCACAAATAGTTATTTTTCCAGTTAATCAAGTGTACAAAGTGTTGCATAAATTTTCACAGGAATCTCCATGAAGCTGACAGGTTAACATTATGGTTCCTTATTTACTGAAAGTATACAAATTTCAAGTGTGCCAATATGATTTTTTTTTAAAAAATGTACAAATAAATGGTCTGCAGTTCATGAGCACATACTATACCAATATATATGTTCCTGTTGGTGTTATTTAGCTGTCCTGACATCACTTTTAAAACAGCTTCTTGTATCCTTGTCAAGCTTGAAAAATATATCCTAATATTTGAACTGCTAATGAGTCTGTATTGTCAGCATATATTAGCTATAGGAAGTCCTCAACATACAACTGGGACCAGAATTTCCATTGCTAAGCAAGGCAATTGTTAAATGAGTCATGCCTGATTTTACAATCTTTTTTGCCATTGTTGTTAAGCGAATTACTGAGTTTATTAAGTGAATCATGCTATTGTTTAGCAAATCTCGCTTTCCCCTATTGACTTTGCTTGAGCCAGCAAATGGTGATTACATGACTTCAGTACACTGCAACTGACATAAATATGTCAGCTGTGTCAAGCATCCAAAGTTTGATCATGTGACTGGGAGGGAATGCTGTGATGGTCATAAGCGTGAGGACCAGTCATAAATCACTTTTTTCAGTGCCATTGTCACTTTGAATGGTCCTTAAAGTAATGCTTGTAAATTGAAGACTACCTGTATACAACAAACAAACAAACAAACAAACAAAATGTTGGGAACCTGAATCATTTAACCTTTCTCAAGATTTGAATGATTTACAAAACATCATTGGCGCTATATAGGTTAACAGGAACTAGAAGTTACATCAGTCATAACCAAGACTATTATCTAAATTAAGCAACAATTGGGTCTGATGATAATTGCAGACTGCACTGTTTTCCTAAAGTATGGGTGTCAAACTCGCCGCTTCATGTGACATGTCGTGACTTCTTTTGCATTGCCAGAGCTGGGGTGGGCACAGCCTCTACATGATGCAACCGGCCCACAGGCCGGCAGTTTGACATCCCTGTCCTAAAGAAAAGTGTCCCTTGGGATTTACTTCCAGGAAAATAGAAAATTAAGATAGATCTTCCTTTTCCTCAAGGGTGAATGTTGCCCAGTTCTTCTTGTACCAAAAGTCTTTACATCTGGATATTCCCACTTTGCATGACCCCTGTGGGCTTGAATTACTCCTTCTCTCTAGTTGAGCTTACAATTCTGATGGCGTCCTGCTCAAGAAACCCCTGTAGAAGGCTAGTCCCAAAACACAGAAGCAGAACAAGGAAATATTTATTCTCTCTCTATTGTAGTGTTTCTCAACCTCAGCAACTTTAAGATGTGTGGACTTCAACTCCCAGAATTCCTCAGCCAGCCAAGAAAATGTCATCTTCTCTACTGCACTGTTTCTCCATCTCAGCAACTTTAAGATGTGTGGACATCAACTCCCAGAATTCCCAGTATGACTGGCTGGGGAAATCTGGGAATTGATGTCAACACATTTTAAAGTTGCTGAGATGGAGAAACACTGCTTTGCTGGAATTTCATCTGGAATCCTATCCTTCAGTAGGAAGGCAAGCTACTCTTTCAGCATATTTCTGGAGGAAAGGGATGGGCTCAGCATCAAGTGCTCATCAATAATGATGTCTTCCTGCAGTTACTGTACCCTCGGAGCTATCTTTCCGAAGCCACCTCTCCCACTGTGTCGCTTACATTTTATCAAATTAACTTTTTAAACAGCTGGTTTGCAGCAATCAGCCTGAACCAGCTGGTCATAATTCTCTTTAGTTCCAGCCCTCCATTGCCTGCCAAAAGTTGCGGATCCTCTGAATTTTAATAACCTAGCTAAACATTGGTGGCAAAGTCTGCAGTAAAGGTGACAACTGGATACAAAATCCAAACCTGCTAATGTTTCTGATGCTTTGTGGCATAAGCAAGAGGAGGATTCAGGGGCTTTCCCCACCCTTCTTCTTTGACCAGCCTCTGGATTTTTCTGCTGAGGTTGTCAAGTAGTGTCCTTGTTGGTGCCAAACATAGTCATGGCTTTCCTGATGCTGATCTTCTGCGACAAGAAACTGCCCTACGACCTGCCATTCATTTCTCTGTGGATGTGAAAATCTCCTTACAGATTTCCACTGAGCTGACAATAAGCAGTGTAGGAACAATCCTCAGTGTCGTGCCACATTTTAAAAGTAATGCCTTCTTGTTTGGCATGAGGGAGATGAGGAAAGGGAAAATCTGAACAGCTTACACTGTTCTGCCTTGAATGTGTTCTTTCCTGATTCACCCTCCCCCCCCCTTAAACCTGAACAAAAAGAAGAGAAGGAAAGGAAAAGGAAGAAATCATATTGCTCCCATGTCCTCTTACACATTGTCAAATCTGTTCTCATGTTACTTCCATAAGATCAGGAAGCTTTGCCCATTTCTGCATTACCGGGTAATCAATTTGTCATCACTATCAGGAAGCACAGTAAAGCCATCAAACAAAATGAATTACAGCTGTAGGCAGCGGTCAGGAGTTGGAATGTCTATATGTAGGCATTTGCACAGGGCGTTTGCTGAAGATTTTTGCATTGAGAGATTCAAAGAGAGAAAAGATTTCAACTTTGAAATGGGAAATGCGTTATTTTTCCTATTGTATATAGGCAATTTTAACACAAAGAAACGATGAACATGCATAGACTGTTTGGGGCAGGGTTTGCATTTTGCATAGACAACTCTAAGAGCACTTATTGTGGAGTGGCTACTATTCATCAGTCAAATGTCACTGGGAGGTTGCATCCTTGATCTTTTCAGAAGGACATTATGGAAAGGAAGGGTGCAATCTAGCCTGTCCATTAGCATGGGTCTCCCGCAGATATAATTACACTCAATTTCTATTGTGCAGTTGTGGATTCC
>NW_015386685.1:713979-725265 GCF_001527695.2 Protobothrops mucrosquamatus
GGGCAGTAAAGCTGAGGCTCAGTGTCAGGAGCTGAGCCGCGAGGTCATGAAAAAGGGGCACAAAGAAACACGGCAACATTAATGAGACTTTATTGTCCAAGCAACATCCCATTTGGAACAGAAGCAGTTTTAAATAATAGAATCATAGATAAAGAGTGGCCAAGGCACAGCCATTCTTAAGAGATGGTAGTCCAATCACTGCTGACAACCACACCAAAGAAAGAAAACTCATCATTATTCTGTGTAAAGAATTCCTCTATTGAAGTGTTTTAACTACCATGTGGTTTCTCAACATTCACCTGAAATCAATATTTATTTATTTACTTTAAATATAGTATGCCCCCTCCCCACATCAGGAGCTCTCAGCAACTAGCAAACAGCAGAATACTACCAATCAAAAAAATCCAAACCAGATCAAAAGAGCAGCAAAGATAAATTGTCATGATAGATCTTCCACATGATAAGCACTAAAAGCCCAATGGCGCAAAATGTCTTGCCAAAGATTACTAGGTTGGGGCCTTCATGCATCTTGTGGAGATATTCTATAGTGTGGTGATAGCCACTGAAAGGGTTCTTTTGGGGTTCCACCAGTGGTGGGATTCAGCCAGTTTGCACCAGTTCGGCAGAACCGGTAGCTAATTTTTTTGTTGCCCAGGCCCAGAATGGACTTCTGGAAGGGGCATCCACACAGAGAACTGGTTGTTCACATATTTGAATCCCACCACTGGGTTCCACTCATTGAAACCTCGTTGCATGAGGTACAACCATTTGATCTAGCCTTCCATTGTGGATTTATCACTAGGTTTGAAAGGTTAGGTTATTCCTCAGCCTGAGAGCATTACACTGCCAGAAAATTCTTGACTCAAGTTCTGATAGCACAATACCACTGTTACATCTATCTGTACTTGTCCAAGTCCAAATGTTTCTTGTTACCAAAATTGGTTGCTTAAGTGAGGAATGGAGAACCTTTATTACCATTATTCACTTCTGGGTATCATATTCTAGGAACATCTGGTTGTCTACAAGTTTTAAATGGACTTAATTAATGGCAGTAATAAGGATCATACTGGAAAATCTCTAACAACCATTTTATGGCCCACTCTGTGAAGGGATTCCCTCTTACCCTGAAACAAAGCTGATACAAGGCATGTTTAAATGTGTTTTATTCTTCCACAGGCAAAACTTTGTAAGATTGGCAGCTGAAGCAGACTTCAATGTCAGTGATGAGATGACATCCTTTACCCCAAATAGAAGAAGCCCAATAAGTCAGGTTGTCCAGGATAGGCCAGGTAGCATACACTCTTTTGCCGTCCAACAAACAAGTAAAAGCCATGAGCTATTCCAAGGCCCAACAATACTTGCCTGAGATCGTTGTCTCTCTAGCAATAGCAATAGCACTTAAACTTATATACCATTCCATGGTGTTTTGCAGCACTCTCTGAGCAATTTACAAATGTCAGCATATTTTCCCCAACAATCTGGGTTTTACTGACCTCAGAAGGATGGAAGGCTGAGTCAACCTTGAGCTGGTCAGGATCAAACTCCAGGTTGTGGGCAGAGTTAGCCTGCAATTTTGCATTCTAACCACCGCACCACCTCAGCTCCATGGCTCATGTCAAGTGATTCACATTTATGTACTATTTCTCTCAGAAGACTGGATGGCAATTGCTTTATAAGGGAAACAAACTGAATAAGAAGTTGACCCAGGAGGGAATTCTCAAAATACTGACTCATTCAGAGTCCTTTCAATCTTTTTATTTCAGGGTATTTGAGACAGACAGGCTACATGGATTCTGTACACTGTCTGCTCTGATTCTTAATCTATCCATGTGTCAGAAGCAGCAACTTAGAGATGCTTCATCTCAAAGGAAAAGGCATGTGTAAAATCACTGTAGAATATCCCATTAAGACAGAATAAAATTAAGTCATGCTCAGAATAAAATTCTGGGGCCGTTAACCATTTAACCCTGATGTTGCCGCCTCCTTTTTTTCACCCATGAAGCCACAAACACCTATCCTAAAACTTTGAGGCATTATGAATGATAGGAACTTTCTGCAACTCAAAAATAGGGAAAAGACTGCAGTAAGCATCAAAAAAGGTTCAATGGTACAGTAGAAAATATGTTTTGCAATACTGGTGAATATGTTTTGCACATATAAACGAAAAGATTCAAATCATGTCCTTTCTCTCATCATACTATTGTTTCTCTAGTGGTCTCCTCTGAATTTTCATTCTCCCATTAATTGCAAGAGAAGGCATCATGAGGACATTCCTAACTTTGGGTTTTCTCAGACTCGCAAGTATGGGGAGCCATGGAGGGTTTAGAGTGACAGAATGAAGTACAGCAGAAAACCACAATGCCACTAATAGCACATTTTAGTCCAAGGGTGTCAAACTGCTGGCCCATGGAAAACCACGCCCACCCCATTGCCAGCAATGGAAAAAAAGTCATGATACGTCATGACACGTCACGTGACGTTGCAAGTTTGACACCTCTTTTTTAGTTCATCTTGAATACATAGCAGAACAAAGAAGCTTGAGAGTTCACAAGGTTAATACTGTATGGAACAAAACTGTGACTGAATCTGGATGTTCTGCTTCGGATACCATGGAGCTCCCTCCCAGAAGGTAACAAGGAAAACAGGTCATGAAGAGGATGTGTAGTTTCCCAGACAATCCTATGGACCCTTCTCAAGCAACACTTATATGCTATGTCCTGGATAGAAGGGAATGAACTGCCAATACTCTTTTCTGCCATCCTCAACACTCTGCATCGTCTTCCTGTCTGAAGCAGTTCTGGATGTTTGAACTATTCTTATTGAACCTAAAGACTGACTTCAATAAGGTTGTTGCAAAGTAATTCTCTTCTTTTAACAAACTTAAGTATAAGGGAAAAAATGCAGAAAAATGCTTTTTTTGCTGCTCCATCTGCTTTGATCCCTCAGAGCTTCTGTCATTCTCTCACTTCCCATCCCATCTCTACAAGCCACATCAAACTAGACTGAGGGACGTATATAGCCCTTGGGATACAGACTTCCCAATCCTGTCTTAAGATGTGAATTCCCCTTACATGCTAACTTAAAAATAATCATATGATCTCTCCACAAATTGTCCTGAGTAATGGATGAGGACAGATATAAGCATTCTAAGTAGTTCTTCTTCACCAACATCTAATCTCTTGGCATGTTTTACAGACAAGCTGACTACGCTATTTCAAATTCTGTAACTATTTTTCAGTGATTTTACAGTGCAATGCTTTCTTTAAAACAGGCCCTGCCCATTAATTTGGGCATATATTGTCATTCTCCATATTACATTACATTCTCCTCATCTTCTCCCACAAAGAACTTGGTTTTGGAACTATGAGTCATGTGAATTAGGGATAGCATAGATGCTAGTCAATAGGTTGCCTCAAAACATGGATTTTTCACCATTAAATAGGGGCTTGATGGTTCAGTGGTTAAAAATGCTAAGCTTCTCAGCTGGAAAGCTGACAGCCTGGGTTTGAGATTTGAGTGCCGTGCAACGGGGTGAGTGCCCCAGCTCCTGCCCACCTAGTAGTTTGAAAGTATGTAAATGTGAGTAGATTAATAGGTACCACTTTGGTGGGAAGGTAACAGCATTCCATATGTCTTTGGCATATAGCCATGCTGGTCACATGACCAAAGAAAGTATCTTCGGACAATGCTGGGTCCATGGGCCAAGAAACAGAGATGAGCAACGTGCCCTAGATCAGAGGTCCCCAATCTTTTGGGCACCAGGGATCAGTTCCGTGGAGAAAGGCTTTTCCACGAACTAGAGAGTGTGTGGTTTTGTGTGCTGCCTGCATCCCGCAGATGGGGCTTTGCTTGTTTGTGCGGACTGGCTGCTGGCATGCTGCAGCCCAGTACTGGTCCACAGACCGGGGGTTGGGGACACCTGCCCTAGAGTCAGACATGACTGGACAGGGAAATCTTTTTTACTCTAATAATTCTTGCCCATTTGGGGGTCAACTAAGAAGGACAGGGAAATATTTATTGCAAAAAGATGTGCTATCAAACTGATTCCATACCTGATTAAATTATTATTATTATTATTATTATTATTATTATTATTAATAATAATAATAATAATAATAATAATAATAATAATAATAATAATAAAGTTGGAAGGGACCTTGGAGGTCATCAAGTCCAACCCCCTGCTCAGGCAGGTAACCCTATACCATTTCAGACAAATGGCTGTCCAGTTTCTTCTTAAAAACTTCCAGTGTTTTATATATATATATTATATTTTTTTCTATCTGAACATGAAAGGACAATATCCTAAAAGAAATGGGGTATTATAGCAAAAAGAGTACCCCAATCAAGCTGAATGCAGAATTCTTAGCAAGAATTGAAGCATAGGTAATATTTCCCTGATCTCTGAATTAAAACCTTCTGTAAGAATGAAAAAAAAAAGCATCATGAATGTTTGGAATGGTACCAAAATGGAGTTTAAAGGTAAGTCATATTTTGCTGATGAATACATTATTTCCTGTATGAAGGAAAAAAATCTACTTTCAATTCTTTGGGGCAGGGGAATCAGAACGATTTGACTGCATTGAAGGGAAACTAGGAAGTGTTCAGATTCAGTATCAAGAAATAAATATTGCCAAATAGGATGCAAATATCAGATTAATGTTTGCATAATAATTTAATTTGAATACTTTTACACAATTCGATGTAAAATGCCCAAGCAGCAGTTTAAAGTTGCAATCTTTTTCTCAATTAGCAAAGAAGAGCTACTGGCTACATTAGGACCTACCATTAGGTTAGCGTGCATAAAAATTACATTTAAAGCTGCAGTCATCCATAAAATATTGTGCGAAGCATTTTCTTTCCTTTTCTTATAATCCTCAGTGAATTTTGTGACTACAGTAAAGTATAGGAAACTATTATATTGAATCTAGGGCAACATTTTGTATCTGATGCACTGCAGATGTATTTATAATGGTATGCGGAAAAGATCTTGGGCGACTGGGCAAAGAGATGGTGCCAATGGAGCAATCAGATAAGAGACAGTATGGCCTGCAGCTGGCTAGTGGGTGGGACAAAAGGCTCAGAAAAGACCCTCCCTAATTTCCCCAGCTGTAAAACAGATATGTGGGGGGCAGAGGAGAGAACTGTATTTTCAGACTTGAAACATTCTGTTAATGTAGCTTTACAATAAAGTAGAATTAACTCATCTGGTTATGATCCCTAACTTGGTTAATCCCACAATATTAGATCCCATTAATGACACAAATCACTTGTAGATATGCTGGCCGTGTCAAGACGGCATGGGTAGTTTTGATAGACACTATGGGAGTCATAAGAGTCAAGAAAGAACAGAACCACTAACTTAGCTGCAGCTCTATTGTTAACATGCAGTAGTCTCTATTAAAAGAAGAGAGCTGATCGTTTAATATATATGCAAAATATTTATTTGTTTGTTTGTTTATCTGATATGCTTTGTCTCAGAGGCTAAATAGGGATGCAGGTATTCTGTTGCAAAAATATATATCCTTATGAACTGGCATATGAATACACAGGGAACAAAAACCTTCCCCAATTAGGTTCTGATCAAGCAAAGGCCCACAACCCTCCAGAGAAGAATTCTGTATGGGGGAACACAGAGGGACATTCAGGTAAACGAATGCTTCTCTCCCCCCCCACACACATTTCTATTTGTAGAACTCTCTGGTGCAGCTTCTACAAACTAAAGGGCTCTATTAGATACATTCCATAGTGCTTATTCATGTCAGTATATATAATTCATGGGCTGATTTGTTGAGAGAATAGCTGGTTTAAAAATGGCTGCCCCAATTTTTGAAATCAGGTCAAAAAGTGATAGCTGCATTATTCAATCCAGAGACTAGACTTTGATATGCACAGTTCCCATAGCTGATCCAGAAATGGGGTTAAGAAATGAAACTCACATTTCATCCTTTATCACTTCGTTGGGATGGTCGCATAGATGCATTGCAATCTTGGTTATAAGCTTAGTATGCAAATGTCCCTTATTATCCTCTTCCCCCACATTAACCTACAGTATTCTAAGTATTTAACTTATATGCACAGGGATTAAATCAATACTTCATTAGAAACATTCAGAAATCAGAAAATTGTCACCATTTGAATGGGAGCAATGGAAATGATCCTTTACAGGCCTTGGCCTGATTTCATCCTTATGAATATGGTTTCTACCTGATCAGCTTTTGAACTCTCTTAGGACTTGGCTAAATTATACCAGCTCAAGAGACTTGGACAGGAAGGTTACATCTAGATGCCAAGGTGATGGGCACTTTAGAAATGAGATAGATTGGATAGATTAGATAGAAAGACAGGCTTAAATGTCCTACTGAGCATTTGTTTGTCTGACAGCCTGGAAAGTGCCAGCATTCCCAGGATTCAAATGGAAATAGAAAATTGCATTTCCAGTGTAAAATGCACCATGTGCCTTGATAATGTCAGTTGTACTATGTAAAAACAGAATCGGTTAAATCCCAGAGCCATCCGAAATACAATAAGAAAAACTGAGTAAACTCTGCACAGGCAATCCACCAAAAACCACCACAGAATTCTTTTTCCTCTTGATATCAGAGAGTTAGTAAAGTGATATTGTACACACACAGTGCACACTTCAACACATTAATTTTTCTTTGCTGTAGCCACACTGCAAGCCACACACACTGTAGCCATACTGTCCATCTTTCCCTGCCGTTGTACTAACATATTTTTCTTTACGGTATCTAACACTTCTATCTTTGTGGACCTGTCAAAGCTATGAAATTTCTTTTTGTTTAACTTTTATTTCCAATCCTTTGTTTTTAAGGTCTCCCTCCCTCCTTTCCCCTCCCTCCTTTTTAGGCCCTATGGAAATTTTTGAGACTGTAGTGCCCATACAATTGTAAGACACTAGTCTAGGAAAAGTTGTATTAAAGAGGAAAAAAACAATAATCTGAGAATAGGTTATAGCAGCGGTCCCCAACTTTTGTGGCTTGGCGGCCTGGCATGGGTGGTGGAGACAGGATGGTTCCCTGTGAGTGGCAAGCGGGTGAGGGGAGCTTCACCCACAAGTACAAGGGCCACAATTCACACAAGGAAACTTCGTGTGTGTGAACATGCTTGCCCACCGCTCATGAGGCCTGTTTCCAAACAGACTGCAGCCCAGTAGTGGGCCAGGGCCTGGGGGTTGGGGACCCCTGGATTATAGCCCAAATACGTTAACCCTACATATGAACCGTGACCACTTGATAGCAGCCTCCAGAGTTTTAGCAGGACACTTCCCCAGCTCTGCTGGAGATGCTCAGGTTTGAACCTGGAACTTTTTGCAAAGTTAGTACTTTGCCAACAAGCCAAAGTTCAGTAATACATTTATGTCTCTGTCACAGGGCTTTCGTGCAACTAGACAAATTCACAGATGACTGGGCTATCAGTGACAATTAGACTTGATAGCTGTAGAAGAACCTTCTAACTCACAGATAGCACAATTTTAATACCTGCTGCTGGAGAGCAATGGTAGAAAATGATTATTATCTTCCTGTCCAGCTTGTGATCTCCCAGAATGCATCTGTTTGGCCCCTATAGAAAACAAAATGATAGACCACATTTCCCTCCCCCTCCCCTGCTTTTTTTGTGGTCCTGTATGACTTTTCTTATCAAACATTGGACCTTACTGGCACATTTATAAAATCAACGTTGACATTACCCAGGAACTTCTACAATGCATAGAACCTGAAAGTTAACACATGCCAGGTTGGCCTTTCCAGGTCTTGGGCCTCTCCACAACAACAACAACAAAATATGCCAATAAGGTTTTCTTTTTTGTTAACTCAGCCTAGAACCTGTGACATTTCATATCAATGTCTCTTTGGAGATTTGGAACACATTGACTCTTTCGTTATTATAAACTAATTTAAACTTTTGGATGTGTGGATGCAGTTTCTGGGGATGATGACAAATAGCCACGAATGTCACCTCCTAACTTTCTGTGTGCCCAGAACATTATGGATTGTACAGGAATGACCTGTCTCTATAGATATCAAACATTTAGCTCTTCAAACGTGAATTTTTTGCAAGTTCAGCTATAGATAAGCTTATCATTAGCTGCTAATTCTGTGGACCCAGATGATGCAACTGAGGCTGGCCCCCTCCTTGTTACACTTCAGAACATTTCCTTTTACCCAGTGGGTTCAGGCTGTGGTGTGTGTGTTTGCGCGCACCTTTGAGTCAGTCTTGACACCTGGCAATTGCAGTTTACTCCTGCAGTTTTACTTGGAAACATTTTCAGAATGGATTCCCTTTGCTGCCTTCTTCTTAGAGCTCAGAGAGAAGGACTGGGCCAAAGTCATCCAGCTGGTTCCATGCCTAAGGGAGGTCTAGAACTCCCAGTCGCCTATTTTCCAGACTGATGCCCGAACCACTTTACCAAACTGGCTATCACCCACCTCATTTAGAGTTTTAAAACTCGTTTTTCAAGGGTTTATTGGGTGAGTTTTAATAATTTTAACTATACATGAACATTTACCTGCCTCTGATGAGTCCTCAAAGGAGGAAAATGTGGTACCACTTCAGGATCAGCAGGACTTGCAGGAGACAATAGAATCCTAACCAGTAGTTTGGGTGGCCATTTCTCATAAAGAAAACACAGACTGAACCTACTCCTCCAGATCCTTGAGTGGCATCTGAGACTGTTGAAACAAAGATGGACTAATTGCCTTCACTTCTTCTCATTGGCTCCTGCAAGTCCCGATTCTGAAAAAATAGCAAATCTTTCTCATTAAAGGCAGAGAGACAGTAAGCTGGAGCACACAGAAATGAGCAGGGCACTGTGTATATATTTTTCAAACATACAAATAAATAAGCGTATTCGAACTATCACGTTGGAAATGATGAGGTTTTAAATAGTCCTAAGAGTCAGGAGATAGTTTGACTCAAAAATCCTGTAGAAGGAGAGCAGGAGAAACAGGCTGGAAGTTGCCAATTAACCACCACTTCCTAATTTGCAAGTGAGCAAGTACACAGCTCAACCAGGTATTATTTTCCCCACTATGGTATGTTATCTTTAAATTTAAATTATAGTAATTTTGTCTATACTTGCTTCGACACAGATAAGTTAGCATATGTAATTTTTGTGTGATGTTTTTCCTCTTTTTGTTTGATGAACATCCTACCTCTGAACAATTATTTCAAACACTGAATCGACTAGTATACAGTAAGAACACTTTTGACAAGAGATGTCTTTTACAATGCTCCACCTTTCAATTACAAAGCTACCTTCATTATCCTGAAATGAATGCAAATCATGACATACAAGAACTAAAAGAACATATATAGACCATTTGGACTCATTTCCTTCCGTCATCAGCTCCATTGGAGATGAAGCCACATCATATACATTTAAATGCAAACACATCATGGCTGGTTCAAGGAACATGAATTTTCCACAGTATCCAGATATAAAGAGTAAGTTTGTCAAGGAATAGTAGATGATAGGGGAAAATATTTTATGCTTGCCTACTTCCAATGCATGGTAAAGTGCCCATCTTGATTCTTCTATGCCTCTCCTATTTATTTTAACGTTAAAAAGAAGACCAAATGAGTGCATTGAACTTTGAAGAAATGGGATAGAAATCCTATTGATGCTTTTGAACTTTGTTCTTGGAGAAGACTCCTGAGAATACCATGGTTATTCAATAAAACATACAAATGGATGATCAAATGATTCAAATTAGAGTTCTCACTCAAGGAAAGATGACCAAGCTTAAATTTTCTTACTTTGGATAAGACTTAGGTCTATGGAGAAGTTTATTATGCTGAGAAAAGTAGAAGAGAAGTAAAATATATTATTTAATAATATAATAATAATATTAGCTGAATCCATGCTTAGACTTAACCACTGAAATCAGCCTGATACCTCGGTTGTAAATCAGTTGAATCTGTGGGTATTTTTGTAAACATGGCTAATTATGGAATGTAAACCTTTGACTAGTTTGGCCTGTTGTCTTGGTCATAAGTCTGTATTTCATATTACCCTCTAGCTAACTGAAGATCTCTCAACTGGAGCAGAAGCACATCTGGATAGGACAAAAGAAAGAGCTTTCTTAGTAGAGCTGCTTAGAGGAGCTTTATTGAAATGGAAGAAAAACATTTGTAACCCATCGTAAGTGGGAAACAAGATGTCCCACACTGACATTGTTGTCACTGGGCATGTCGATTCTGGCAACTCCATTACAACCTGTTATCAAATTTACAAATGTGGAGGCATTGACAAGAGAACCATTGAGAAGTTTGAGAAAGATCCCTCTGAGACGGTTAAAGGAACCATCAAGTATACATGAACATTGGAGAAACTGAAGACAGTATGGGAATATAATAATTCATAATTCACACTGGAAATTTGAAGTGTGCAAATGCTATGTTATTATCATAGGACCGTGGTGGTAAACATATGGCACACGTGCCACAGGTGGCACACAGAGCCCTCTCTGTGGGCATGTGGGCCATCGCCCCAGTCCTAGGCCTTCAGCTAGGTTTTATAAACCCTTTTTCCTTTAGGCCTCTGCCGCTGTGTGCAAAAAAAAAAAAAGGTTCAATCAATCAATTTCAACTTCTCGCAGGGAAAAAAAAGATCTCGCAAAGTTGGAATTGATTGATTGAACTTTTTAATTCCCACCCAGTCTGCTGTTACCACCGCAGCCATGCCCATCCAATGGGCCACGCCCACGATACATAAGTGGGTTTTGGGTTGCAGTTTGGGCACTCGGTCTCTAAAAGGTTCGCCATTACTGTCATAAGAGGTAATGGACACAGAGATTACATCAAAAACAAGCTGACTGCACTGTTCCTGCTTCTGTTCATAAATTTGAAACAGGTATTTTCTAAGAACTGCCAATCTGTGAGTATGCCATTCTGGTCTATATTCTACGTATAAAACAGCTCAGTGTCAATACCAGAAAAGATATGAAGAAATTGTCACCAAAAAAACCCCAAAAAAAACAACTAACTACAGTTCAGATACAGTGGCTTTTATACCAGTTTCTGTCTGGAAAAGAGATTTAATGTTGGAGCCTCTCTCTAATATATCCTAGTTTAAAGGGCAAAAGGTAATTCGTAAGGATGACAGCAGCAAAGCTATACTCTGGAATCCCTACTTACTGAAGGATCAAAGTCTTATTTGGGAGGGATGGCATTCACTCCATAGGCATTTCAATTTTAGAAGATGCTATCACTTGCTTTTGTTTGTTTTAAAATGTTCATTAGATAGTTCTATAATTTTTTGTG
>NW_015386685.1:725365-756705 GCF_001527695.2 Protobothrops mucrosquamatus
TCAGGTCAAATGGTTGTCCAATCTTTTTTTTTTTTTTTTTTTTTAAACTTCTAGTGATGGAGCATCCACAACTCCAGGAGGCAAGCTGTTTCATTGACTAATTGTTCTCACTGTCAGGAAATTTCTCCTTATTTTCAGGTGGAAGACAAGATTCCACCTTGTGCTTTTTATAGTGAGATACACACACACACACACACACACACAAACAAACAAACAAACATACAGTGCATACATACATGTAAAGGTTTGGAATAAAAAAAGAGACAGATATAGATTGGTAGATTAGGTTAGGCTTGATTAGATTAGATTAGATCAGATTAAAGACAGACAGATCAATTATTTGTTATTCCCCCTGTTTTTTAGGAAAATTATTAAGATGCTGGAACGTTGCCTTATGCTTCAGGCAAACATGAACCTCAAATCTTCTTTTAAAATCCTCTCATTTTGAATAATAGGGAAATCAGTGATTGCTGCCTGCCAGATGGCAAGCCAGTTCATTGCTCCAGCTAATCAAATGTACAAATAATCTGTCTTCTCCAGCATCTCCTGGATTTCCCCATTCAAAATGACAGCACTTTATGAGCTATAGCAGTGATAGCGAACCTTTTAGAGACCGAATGCCCAAACTACAACCCAAAATCCACTTATGTATTGTTGGGTGCCAGGTGGGCATGGCCCATTGGGTGGGCGTGCCCATTGGGTAGGTGTGGCCCATTGGGTGGGCATGGCTGTGGTTGTAATGGCAGACTGGGTGGGGCCAAAAAGTTCAATCAATCAATTCCAACTTTGCAAGATCTTTTTTTTTCCTGCAAGAAGTTGAAATTGATTGATTGAGCCTTTTTTTTTGCACACAGCGGTGGAAGCCTAAAGCAAAAACGTTTTATAAAACCTAGCTGAAGGTCTAGGACTGGGGCAATGGCACACGTGCCCACAGAGAGGCCTCTGTGTGCCACCTGTGGCACCCATGCCATAGGTTCACCACCATGGAGCTATAGTTATGCCCGTAGTTTAAATCACAATTAAATTCTGCCTAAAAGAAAAGTGAAAGTAAATTTCTTGATGAAGACATCCATATGAATTTCAAGGAAGGTTAAAGAACTTTAGTAAGATGGCAAGAATACATTCTACCCATGTGTCGAATGGCCAATATCAGGAATGAGTACCTGTAATCTGACAATGATTAACTCCCTCCCCCTTAAAAAAAAAAGAAGAAGGAAAAAAGGGTCAACTATTTTCTATAAATCTGTGCTGGCATAAATTACCAAAAATATTTGGAGCTAGTTCACAATTTATTCATATTTATCTTAAATATAGAAGGCAAATGGGTCCTATATTGTAGTCTCAAAATGAAAACAATCAGAAGTTCAGAGTTTCAGAATCCATTAGCAAATTTCAAAGCTCCAGAGGTTATAGGTTAAATAAAGTCTCCTTCAAGGCAATTCCTGGTAATTTTACATCCATGCACATTTTTGGCAGCAAAAAAGAATGGTTTGCCATTGCCTTCTTCTGCATTCTTAATTTTCTAGTCAAGTCTATAAGGACTAAGTATGATCCACCTAAGTTTGCTTAGATCAGCCAAGGTAAGCTAGGTGCTCCCATAGATTAAATTGGGCCAGAAATACAGCACATCTGCCCAGCACAGAATCAAACACAAAACTGTACTCTGTAGCACAGGGGTCCCCAACTCCCGGAACATGGACTGGTACCAATCTGCACAGCTGTAGGTGACTGGCGGGAGAGCAAGCAAGTATTTGCAGCTGCTCCCCAGCACTAGCATCACCACCTCAGCTCCACCTCAGATCATCAGGCATTAGATTCTCATCGGAGCACGAACCCTACTTTAATTGCACATGTGAGGGATCTAGGTTGCATGCTCCTCCTCCCCCCTGCCCATTCTGTGGAAAAATTGTCTTCCACAATAAGAGTCCCTGGTGCCAAAAAGGTTGGGGACTGCTGCTGTAGTAGTCCAGTGTCATTAAACTGGAGCCAGCAGTGTGCTGAGGCAGCCAAAAAAGTCAATGCAATCCTAAATTGCATTAACAGAGGGATTTAATCAAGATCACGTGAGGTACTAATACCACTCTACAAAGCCTTAGTAAGACCACACCTAGAATACTGCATGCCGTTTTGGTCACTACACTATAAAAAAAGACATTGAGACTATAGAAAGAGTGCAGAGAAGAGCAACAAAGATGATTAGGGGCCTGGAGGCTAAAACATATGAAGAATGTTTACAAGAACTGAGCATGGCTAGTCTAGTGAAGAGAAGGACCAGGGGTGACATGATAGATAGCAGTATTCCAATATTTGAGGGGCTGTCACAAATAGGAGGGGGACAATCTATTTTCCAAAGCACCTGAAGGCCAGACAAGGAACAATGGATGGAAACTGATTAAGGAGAGATTCAACCTAGAAATAAGGAGAAATTTTCTGACAATGAGAACAAACAACCAATGGAAGAGCTTGCCTTCAGAAGCTGTGGGAGTTTCATCACTGGAGGCTTTCAAGAAGAGACTGGACAGCCGGTTGTCAGAAATGGTATAGGATCTCCTGTTTGAGCAGGGGGTTGGACTAGATGATCTATAAGGTCCTTTCCAACTGTGTTATTCTGTATTCTAACTCTGCTGCCATGAACATGCTACTCTCTTAGACAATAAGCGTGCTGGAAAAAAATTATGCCTGCAAATCCTGATGTAAACTGGGTTTAGCCTCACATGACAATTTATTGTATAGCTATCCATCATATGGAGATATGCATGTAGGGATAATACAGGTAGTCTTCGACTTACAACAGTTTGTTTAGTGACCGTTCAAAGTTACAAAATTATGACCTTTTTTTAAACTTATGACCTTTCCAGCTTCCTTATGATCATGTGATTAAAATTCAGATGGTTGGCAACTGGTTCATATTTGTGACCGTTGCTGTGTCCCCAGGTCATGTGATCACCTTTTGCGACCCTCTGACAAGCCAAGTCAACGGGGAAGCCAGATTCATTTGACAACTATGTTACTAACTTATCAACTGTGGTGATTCACTTAACAACTTGAAGGCAAGAAAGGTAGTAAATTGGGGCAAAATTCACTTAACAAATGTCTCAGTTAACAACAGAAATTTTGGGCTCAGTTGTGATCGTATGTTGAGGCCTACTGTAGTTATTTAGAAAAGGATGCTTAGAAATCATGCAGGTTCACCAATATTGAAATGCATATTTATACCGGAATTTTCATCTACTTTTTAAAAATTCAAGTTGGTGTAGAAATCCTACAGGGCAGACCTCTAGCTGATGACAGCCACATAATATAGAAAGCAACGGAACCATCTGCCCTTGTTATGAGTATCTGTTCCAGAATTATGATGCAGGGTTTATTTTGTTTTGTTTTGCCCTTTTTCTCCAACCCAAAGTTAAAGCTCTGAATATGAGACTCTCATCTTCTACTCATCTCTCTCTTGCTTTGAACAATATCAGTTTACTTCTACACTGTTTTTACTTGGTAAACCACATTCTGAATGGCTTACTGTATCACAAGAATTTCTATAATAACATATTGCAAAACGTTTCTCTAATAATTGCCAGATAGCAAAGTACAAAAGTTTTTTTAAAAAAAATTCCCTTGCCCCCACAGCTTTAACTGGGGCACTCAAGAATAATTTTGATTTACCATTGTCTCTGTCCCTCCCTGATTTTCATTTTTTCCCCTTTGCTTTGTTTTCTTTTATAACTTAATCCTACTTGGACCTCCAGAGAAATAGATTCAAAACGGAGGTCCAAAATCAAAATCCAACACGTTCCATCAAGTTTGCTCAGTTTTGAATTATCCTGCTCTTTTGAGGTTTCAGCCAAATGTGATGTACACCCTGGTCTCTGGACCTCTTCAGGGGCAGGAACAATCTTTAGAGCTGGAGTTAGTCATACCTCTGTCCTCTTATCTCAAATGGAAATCAGCCAGAAAGAGGAACCTGTCCATTGTCTTTTTTTCCCCTTTGAAACAAGATTCTTTTTGGGTTATGTTACCAAGTAGGAATAAAATATTCTAGATATAAAACAGGGGTTTCAAGGTGTTCAAAAGCATGGTTAAAAAAAGCCTGAGCAGAATGATTCAAAATAGAAACAGAGATGCTAGACAGCAAAGATGTAACCTAACTCTAGGAAAACCTATGAATTTCTCTGCAAAAAAACAACAACAACAAAACCATTTGGGCATGAAGCCGATCTGAACAGACCTCCTTCAAAGCCCATGTCAGCCTAGTACATTTGTAATCCACCACAGCTGGTTTCTTCATAATAAAAGATACATAAAAATAGTTTCTTTTTTTTTACTTCCAAAGTCGCACTTTTGTATTCTTTGTTTCCCTCACTTACACTTCTGTTTCTAAGAGATTTGGAAGATTTATTGTAAAATGCTCACTTTATAACAGATAATCTAGCTCCCTTTAGAATTTCAGCTTTAAAACTAATGCTCCACTTTTTCTTTTTCTTTTGAAATGCAAAAATAGGGAGTTAAAAACAAACATTCTGTCAGTCTCACAGACACACACACTTTCAATGCACTATGTTAAAAGTAGTCTGTTTAAAAGAGCCTTCGTTGTAAATTTCTGGTTGTGTGTCATTTTCAGTAATGTTAAAAAACAGCAATGGAAATATTCATGTGTTAGACAGATATACAAACATTTCTACACTGATTTTAAATGTTCTCTGTAAAATATAACCAATTGCATTTACCTTTTAACCAGGGCTTATAAATGACCATCTAAAATTTTATGTCAGATCTGGGAAGTCGGAGCAGGTTACTCTGTTTATTCTAATATTTCTATAAAACTAAAATTAAAATCCATCGCGCTGAATCTGTTGGAAAAGCAAAACCATGGCAAATTTATATTGCTCTATGGTTGTACATACTGTATATGCTGTACATTTCAAAATGAAACATTCAAGTGTTAAGGACATCATTTCATATTTGGACAAGTAAAAATTTCAGCATATTTTAATTCAGTTTGTGACTTAAACGAGTAAGTTTTCAACATACTGCCACAGATTGTAATCAGCTACTTTTAAGACTTAGAGAATTACCTTTGGTTTCTAGCAATTTTCCACTTTGGAATAATTCTCAAATATTATTATGTAAGTTTATTTGGGCAGTAATTAGGGATGAGCAGTTTTGTTAATTTTGCTTTCTGCTATATTCAAAATCTGTAAAGCTCAGTTCTTCCTTTATTAAGAAACTCTGGATATGGGGGATATGTCAAATTTTAAAAAAAGGAGCAAAAGAAATAGTTATGCATCAAAACGTGTGAAAAGTCATTTGTTTTACTATTGTCAGCATGCTGATAAAGATGAGGATACACCGTCCGTGCACACACACACACACACACACACACACACACACACACACACACAGAGAGAGAGATGCAAACCTAAGTCAGCATTAGAACTTTATTTGAATACCTAGCAATTGCATATTTAGAGATTGAGATCTGCATTTTTAACATCTAAGCCACCAAGTCTTTCTCTCATATTCAAGCTGTTTACATCTGTAATTTCTTCTCTTGCAACCCATTTCTGCTGTGAGATGCCTTCCAATAAATAGAAAAGGAAATTATTTTGAACCTTCTGCAATTTACATCATTCCCCATTAGCAAGTGGGAGGGGAGATTGGGGGGTGTGTGTGACAGAATGGAAAGGATCTAGACATCTAAAAGTAAGGTTCTCTTTTCATATGTTCATATTTTATCATTTTAAGAAGGCTACCTCTCCCTTCTGCTTGGCAAAGGGAATTTGCAGGAAATGCAATTTTCTTTAATAATGTCCTTTAGACAAAAATATGCCAGAACAATTCACAACAATAATTTGCCAGTACTGTATAGTTCCACCATTAAAATATTTTTATAATGCATAATAAAATTAGAGCAGTCTCAAACTCAAATGAACAATTCAAAGACAATACTTAGCAATAATGTCTTAAGTATTAATTCTAACTTAAATGGCTACAAAAATCAACTTAACTTTAGGGGGTTCCTAAAATACAACGTATCTGCAAGAGGATGCCAGAAATGAAAATAACTTCTCTTAGCATTATCAGTGCTCCACATCCAGACATTTTAAGCTCTGTTCTGAACCATATTCACAGTGTACTATACAAGGCAAAAGTTGTATGATAAAAATCTGCTGGATCAGATGGGCTGGCTGTGTATTTTGTCTCCAACCACCTCTAATATAAACCCAAACCCAGCATATCTCTTGCACCCGATATTCAGAAATATGTTGCTTGTGAACATAAATATTCAGTTTAATTTATTTATAACAGAAACTGTTGATACTGACTGAATAGCAATTTGGCAAGGCCACTTTTGCCAGTGCAGATCACCTCATTGGAATAGGGAGCGCAAAACTACCGCTGGGCATTGTTTTAATTCTGATCTCCACTGAATGCTATCAGGTTCTCTGATATCAGTCAAAAGCATTGTCAGGGTATAAGCTGCAGTTTTGGTATTTCCAAAACATATCTAAGGAAGCCAGGGATGGAACCCAAGACCTATTACAGGTAAACATATGCTTGTTTATAGGCTAGATTGGGAAGTCCCAAAAACTTTCAAGGAGAAGACAACAGAAAGCCACTTCCATACATTTGCAAAGAACATTGCATAAATATGTCCTTCAAGAACCAAGAGATGTCATAACAAATGTCAGGATCTAACCCCATTTAGTTGAGCATGAAAAAGGTTAAAAATGGGAAACCCCTAGGAAATCCTGAGATCAGGATGTTGAAAAACATCTCAAAGATGACATTGGCAAACCACTTTCAAGAAAACCGCATAGATGTGTCCATCAAGCCACCAGAAATTGAGCTTAACTATAATTGAGAATATAAACTGAGAGTAAACCCCACTTCTGATGATGTTACCTAGTTTGGGTAAGGAAACGTGTGCAAGAAAACAACCAACCAGCTCATTTCAACCCTGAGCTACAAATATTCTCTTTTATAGGAGCTTGACTCAAAAACGTTTTACTTTATATGCTATCACTGAGCTATGTCTGTTCCTCTGTTGCACATGGTATTTGCGTTATATTTGCATGTGCTGATGATATGCCATCTTATAGTCATATCCCTTGATTGTGACGTCCCATCTTGTCCTTTTCTCTAACTCTGCAACTTGCTTCCTCTTGAGGTTTGGCAAAGCTTTACAAACTGCGTCTAAGGCATGTGTAACATAAAGCAAAGAATTTTTTAAAGACACTTGCTGAAGAATGAACAAAACCATGTTTAGTCTAGACAATTGAAAATGTACGATACACAGAAACACACACACATGCACACAGAGCATCTTCTTGCATTTAACTCCTAAAAAGAGAAAAAAAAATAAGACAATCATGGAAATTATACAAATGTTTTAAGGAACTGAAAAGTTTATTTCACTTCCAATTAGAACAGTGGTTCTCAACCTTTTTAATGCCGCGACCCCAACCGGTCGTAAGTCGAGGACTAAACCGGTCGTAAGTCGAGGACTAAACCGGTCGTAAGTCGAGGACTACCCTGCCGGTCATAAGTCGAGGACTTTCCCTGCCCGGGAGCGCCGCACATGCGTGGTTCCGCCCCCTGCGCCGGCCGAGGCATAGCTGGCAAGCGGCAGAGACGGAGCAGGCCGACCACCAGCTGGCCCAGCCCAAGGGAGGTAAGGCACCCGCTGGAAAAGGGGGAAAAAATGGCGGACAAAAAAAATGGCGGACAGCCTTGCTTGGCGACCCCCATGAAATGGTCGAACGACCCCAAATGGGGCCCCGACCCACAGGTTGAGAACCACTGAATTAGAACATCTTAGATAGCACAATACTATATCTACTGAACTGGGAGCATGGTTCACTAAACAAAAAGGAACTTTCTTCTTAGCAGACATATCCAAGACTGTGTTAATACTACTGTCATTACTGAACGTGTACAAATTTGAATCTCTGAAGTTACTTAACACTCTTTCAGATTGCTCTAAGAAGCCAATTGGATTTTTGCCTGGGCTGATTTATTTTCCACATAGGAAACACTAATTAGGCAATAAAAACATTTTATTTTCTAAATGGAGACTGAACATATTCATCATTTAATTGATGTAAACAAAGAAATATATTAAATCATTACAGATTTCTAACTAACTATTCTATTAATTTGTACAGTGTATACAACCCAAAGATCCACAAACCTAAAGCAAAGCCAGTTCTTCACTTCAGAAAACAACCCAAAATTTCTCATTGTCATGGAATCTCATCCAATTCAAATGCTGCCTCTTGAGGAATTCCCTGAAGCCCCACCTTTTTTCAACAGTTCATTGTAACCACCATCTTGATTTTTCTGTGGATGTTTCCTGTGGATGCTACTGAGATACGCCGATCTATTTAAAGCCATGCTAACTACTATTAGGGACTTGGATTATTTTAGTCTCCTTTTTCTACAACAGAAGCTGTGATGTCTACCTTCAGCAGGTACCTTGCTTTATATTTATATCATGTGTATTTTATCTATTATCTCTATTATCTATCATCTATCATTGGTCTGTCTCTTTCTTTCTTTCCCCCTTTTCTCTTTCTCTCTTTCCTTTTTTCTTTCTTTCCTCTTTCTTTCTCTTTCTTCTCTCCATCTCTTTCCTTTCTCATCTGTCTGTCTGTCTGTCCGTCCGTCCGTCCGTCCGTCCGTCCGTCCGTCCATCCATCCATCCATCCATCCATCCATCTTCAAATATGTGCACATCTATTGTTCCACCAACCAGCTCAAAAATATTCCACCAATTAACATCAACTAATCAAAAACTAATTGGCCTGATTTTGGGTGGGTGGGTGGGAGGGGAAGGACAGGAACAAAATAAATATCACTCCGGGATACTCCATATTTCTTTGTTGGAACAATGTTTAAGAGATAGCATATTAAATGCAACTCAGTTCCAAGTTGTTCCTTCTCATCTGTTTTTGTCAAACTAAATTATTTATTGATGTTTAAGATTTCCCCCAAGATGCATTTCAGGCTGCAGTGCATTTCAGGCATTCCTTAGTTATAATTAGAGACTGAAGCTAGAGTCATGAAATTCAAATCTAAGGCTATAATTCAGAAAGATAGTAGGGGGCTTTGGAAACAAAGCATAAATAATTTGAAGAGATAGGCATCCTTATGCCTCTATAAAACCGCTGGATAGACATAACAGTGGATGCTCGTTTCGGATTTTGTTCCATAGTCACATCATTTAATGCCTTCCATTTTTCTGGCTCTTGAGTATTCGTCTTGCTGAAATGCCATCTAATAATTGTTATGAAATGTTCAGCTGGGATTCAAAAGTCTCTTGTTGAGTCTGATGCTGAACTTCGGCTCCCATGAGCTCTTTCTACTAGTCAGTGGCGAGAGATGTTTGCAGGTATAATTATCCATCTTATTATGTTTTTAAAAAGAGTCGCCCATTTTCCCCAGACTGAAGCAAAATAAAAAAAAAATAAGATAGCCATACTAGCCCCACCTCTTTTATATACATGCATGCAATCCATGCAACATGGGTTTAAAAGGGCAGGGCAACAATGGTGCAGTGTCAGTGGACTCTATTTCCAAGACATCAGTGGACAGTACTTTTAATGAAGTTTGAAATACTCCTATAGAGAATGTCTCAGATCCTTTAAAATGTTTTCACAAAAAAACTCAGAACACTTTTTTATACAAAAAGAATGTGGTTCCATTTGTTCACTATTATTTACAGCATATCGGTTTTTTTTTTTCCAAATTGACATCCTTTCAATGTGTTGGCACCATAACTTTTATCATTCTGAGCTAGCACGTCTATGGTAAGAAGCAAGGTTGGACTGCATGGTTCTAACACATCTGGAGGACACTACATCACAGAAGACTGCCCTAGGCCTAGGGAATGCATAAACATAGAATAATAGGGTTGGAAGGGACTTTGGAAGTCTACTAGTACAGGAGACACTGCACCATTCCAGACAAATTGCTGTCCAATCTCTCCTTGAAAACCTCCAGTGATGGAGCACCCAAAACTTCCAGAAGCAAGTTGTTCCACAGATTAATTGTTCTCACTATCAGGAAATGACATGTTCTATTATCTAATCCCCAAATTTTAAGAATGGTATTCTCAACCACATTTTAACCATTGTGTTTTAATTAAGTTTGTACTATATGGAACAGCGAAAACATAATATGGACATCAGTAGCCACCTTCAGTCTTAGTGTTAAAAAGTTGCCACAAATAAGTTTCACGAAAATAATGAAGAGTTTGCCACACATTTGACGTTTTGTTACCTTTTGACAAGAGAAAATATTTAATAACATTATTCCCACACACACACACACAAACACACATCTCTGAATATTAGTCGTGTGTCACAAATAATTAAATGCTTATAACTAAGAAACATCTTTAGACATCTTGACAGTACATATTACTGTTGACAGTACATATCTGTTGTAGAAAATAAGACTGGAGTCTTATTTGTGATATTAAACAATGCATTTTTATGAAGTGGATTCTATCTCTCGCCACCTTGATGAAAAACAAAATACAGGTTCAGTATGCAAAACTATGAAATGCGGAATAACTTGGAGGCAGGCACCATGCCTCCAATTTCCTGAATATTTAAAACATTGTTCTTATGTATAGCTTGAAAAGTATTGCAACTGACCACATGCTCAATTTCAGAGCAGATTCATTGATCTGGGATCAATGAGGAAAAAGTGATCACTTTAAACAAGGTAAAAGGATAATGCATCAACTGCAGTCCATAAAACTGGAAGCATGGGAAACCTCTTCCCTTCCCATAGCTAGCAATAGGGTAGTCTCTCTTCAGCATTAGACATGCCTCACCAAATTCCAGACATACAGCTGTAGGGATAGTGTTCCACCCACAGATATACTGTACCCACCCACAGATATACTGTACTCCATTTCTATTCTCTAGAGGGGGAAATGCAGCACTATTAAATAATTGCTATTACACACAATTGAGAAGAAATGACACGAGCATGGATGACTAGTAAGAAACATATGTATTATGGTTGAGAGAATAATTTTTAAGGTTCAATTAGTAATCATGCTGACTATATTAAAACATGTTTTCAGAATCTACATTCCATCTGAAGCTGCAGAATACTTTCTATCTTTAATATTTTAATTTCCTGTGTTCTCACTCTTTCTACACTGAATCTTTCATTACTCTGTCTCTTAGATCTCTCTCTTTTTCTTTCTCTGTTTCTTCTCCCACTTTTGGTACATCACTGGCTAAATTTGTAGACCAAGATAGATTTCCCTCTGGCTTGGCCAAGGCCACAATTCAGCACAAAAGTTCTGAATGTTGATGTAGCAATGACCTTCAGAACTAAGTGTGGTCTGGCATTAACAACATTAACAATTTTGCTACATTATTATTATTATTATTTTTTGCTGATTTTTGCTCTTCATAGTTTCCTTGGATTAATGTATGGAGATTAAACCCTGCTTTGTTTTGTGATAAAATATTTTTTCCCCATGAAACAATTTTCATTAGAATTTTTTTAAAATGGAATTCCCAGATGAGGGATTAGCTGTTAACAGTTATGGGAATCTGATTAACCATTGATGAGAAAATCAGGCTGTGTGAATCAACTGTGAGTTAGCCCCCTGACACTGAGTAACACTCCATTATCCACTCTTTCCTCAACACAATTCAACGTTGACCATTGTGATATAATTGCTGAAGAATGCTATGTGGACATTGCTCTGAGCAAATCCAATAAATCTAAGGCACAGCCTTAGACTTTATATAGTTTTGCAGTAATGGTTTTGGAACTGCTGAAAGATTTTCCAACTTTTTCCAAGAGTCTTTGAGGAAATGATGGTTCTTCCATTTACAATTAGTCTTAGTCTCAGTTGTCTTCAGTAGGGCTATCATTGGAGAGGGAGGGAGGGGAGGGAGAGAGAGAGAGAGAGAGAGAGAGAGAGAGAGAGAGAGAGAGAGAGAGAGAGAGAGAGAGAGAGAGAGAGAGAGGTGTAGCCAGTATAGAAAAATCTTTGATGTGCTGGAGTGGGATTGAGGAAATTTAGATGCATCTTCCCACTGGACTGTTTGGCCCCCTCTTTGTCAGCCCAAATGATCCCCTCATTTTACCATGGGGAAAAAACCCATGTAAGTTGCATGGAAGTCCCGGACTGTGAAACAGTAACAATATTTATGCTTCTTAGAGTCAAAATTGATTGAAGCAACATAAATATTTATGCTGCTTAGAGTCAAAATTGATTGAAGTGGCATAAAACATGCATAATAAATAAATAAAATATATTAATACCAAATTATTTTCTGGGGCCTTCCCTGCATGGATTATATGATTCTGCGCTTGCAAAAAGAGGGGTTTGCTTCAGAAGTATCTGCTTTCATATTATTTGGAAAAGAACAATAAAAGTTGGACTAGGATTGAGTAGACTCTGTTGCAAGTCCACTTTCATCATGGAAATTCAACTCAACCTACCTTTAGGATTGTTGTAGGAATGAAATTGGGATCACCATATAAGCTACTCTGAACTTCTGCAAAAAAGTTGGAGTAGACATCTATGTTTAGTTGCTGATACTTATTGGTTGCATTGACACTTCAGTATTGTGTTTTTAACTTCATATGATTTTATTGCTGAAGCTATCTTATACGTTTTGCCCTGAGAGGAGCATGATTTAAACTGAATAAGCAAATGAATCAACCAGTCATAAAAACGTGGGAAATAAATGATGTTAGAATAACAGAATAGACCTTGGAGGTCTTCTAGTCTAACCTCCTGCTCAAGTAGGAGGTCTATGCCATTTCAGACAAAGGGCTGTCTAACCTCTTCTTCAAAACATCCAACGATGGAGCACCCATAACTTCTGAAGGCAAGCTGTTTCACTGATAAAACTTGTCTAATTGAGGAAAAAATCTTATTTCTAGGTTGAATCTCTCCTTGATAAATGTCTGTTCATCACTGAAGTGATAAAGCTAGTATAATCTATAGCAACCTTCATCAGGCTTCTGGATAAATTGGGGCTACAATTCCCAAATTCTTAGTTCAGCTAAAGAAGGCTGGTTCATCCAGGTTCTCCAGCAGATTCCATATTATTTTATTTCCTTAAGTGGAAATGCAAAAGGTTGAACCCAGAATCATTTCTACGGAATGGGGTGTGTTCTCCAATAGATCTATCAATGGGTCATAGTAGAGCTAACAACCCCCAGAGAGGAAACTGCTTCTCAGGTAGCAGTAACCAAACAGAAGCAAAGTGGCCAAGTGGGAATGCAAAGAAAAATATTTTCAGTGAAATTTCCACCTCATTTAAATTACTACGTTTCTTGCAGGAAAAGTCAACATTGCAGAAATTCAGCACGTCTTTTCAGCACAGGCAGAAAGAGAGAAGAAGTGTTTAAACGTTTACAATAATCTGTTCCATGTTTATCTCATTTTATAACCTGTCCTTTGTCCTTCTGAGGGCAGAAGGACACCACCTTACATAGACCTGAGGACAGATAAAGCAATGGTCTTGCTGAAACTGAATAAGTACTTGGGTGAAAGGCGATATGGAAATTTGATGCAGGCAGTCTTGATTTCCATGATGGGAAAAACAAGTGAGTACTGGGGGAAAAAGCTCAAGTTAATACAGAAGCTTTCAAGCAGAACATGGCACAGTTTATTGAAAACTTTGGATTTTTCATGATACACACAGTGAGTCATATTTATGGACTTTTGAAAGGGCAATTATAGACACATTTACCCTGTAAGTAAACCCCATAGAATTTCACAGAACAGAATAATAGAATTGGAAGGGACCTTGGAGGTCTTCTAGTGCAACCCCTTGCTCAGGCAGGAAACCCTAGACCATTTCAGACAAAAGGTTGGTTGTCCAATCTCTTCTTTAAAATCTCCAAAGCTGAAGTACCTACAACTTCTGGAGGCAAGTCGTTCCACTGATTAATTGTTCTATCTGTCAGGAAATTTCTTCTTAGTTCTCTCCTTGATTACTTTCCATCCGTTGCGTCTTTCTACAATTTCTACAATCTATTTTATGCAGCAATCCTTACAAGTTTGTAGGCCAATCTGGTGGATAAATCTGTGTTCAATCGCCTTAAATGTGAAGGATTAACCTATTCCTTTTGTCACCTTTTTCAAACAAGTTTACCTAATTTTAATTTCACTCTGATCTCCTAATTAAATATGGGAAGATGTTGTGGGACAATATCTCCACTGGAACTTAAAAAATAATATACCTGCAAGGGGTAAGGGAGTAGAAATGGGAATCAGGCTATTGTGTTCTTCCACTAGCATAAAATAAATTAAGAAAGACTGATGCATTTTTTACGTATTGTGCTCTTTAGCTTGGAGTCGACCTGATTGCATTGTTAATATGACTGTGACAAGAGACAGAATAAGGGAATGATACACACTGTACATCTAACTATCACAGCTGTTTAAGGAAGTAAATAATTTCAATAGGTCCTTTGGTGATGCTCAAATAGCACATGCTGAAGTCACAGTAGTAGACAGGTTTCTCCCTATTGCGCAGATTGATACAAATTCCCAGAACACATATCGTGGTTTTTTTACTTAGCACCGGATTCTTTGATGCCTTTATTTGGGGTAGACAATGTGTATTTCACCTTTCCTGTTTTGAATGAGATAAGAGGATGCTTCTTGTCTGCCATAACTCCCATTTTTATGACTCTTTTCTACTTATTTGGCCATGTTTGTTAACACTGCCATTTAAATTCTGCGCGGCCAGCATGTTTTGTCTCTTTTGGAATCCCAAATTGGTATTTTTTTTCTTTTAAAAAAAACAGCTATTTCCTTAAAAAAAAAAAATCTCATTCACCTTGTGAATAGAAATGAAATGATCCCTTTTTAACCATAAATTCTCAAATTTGGCCATAGGTAAAGGCAAACGGTTACCACTTTAGTATAACTAAATATTTTCAAAAAGCAATAATTGAACAGGAGAAATCTTCCATCTAAATGTTACAATCTAAATGTTACACTGTGAGTATGCAGTACGTAGCTTTTGATTTTTACATTCCACTGCTTTTAGTTCAATACAAAGCATTCATTCCTTTTTTCTTCTTTCTCTACAGTTACATGAAGAGCTGAAATCACCCTGTGGGTTTTGATGGATTTATTTTCATTAAAATCACAAACAGCACGATATTCCTTTTCCAAGGCAAACTGTAAAGGAATGTTATAGAAACAAGCCAAATATTCTAAGTAGGAAAGTGTTTGGGAGATATTTAATAGCATTTTCTTATAATAGTAAAATAATAATAGTAATAATAACTTTTACCAGCTACAATCTTCAGCATTTAAGTTCAACATTTCAAGGGGTGGGATGAGAATTTATTTGGTCTTTTTTCCCCCCAATCAAGTAACTATTAACAAAATCCACAAAACAGATCCCAAGGAAAACTGGGCCTTGCCTGTTTACATACACAAACTCCAACAAACGGGTTTTTCAATTAAATTAGTCTTCTGAGAGTGATCTAGGAAGAGCCAAGAGCTTCTTAAAAATCTTATTGCTTCTCATATGTGCCACCTGGGGCTACAGCCTGGTTCTGTTGCAGTAAAAAAAAAGTTTCTGTACTGGCTGTCGTTCTATTCTGACATGCCCAGGTTTAATGGTTATTCGAGATGGATTGTGTTATTTTCACACATTCAGCGGCCCTGCTTTTCCATAACCATTTATGGTAGAAGACGGCACCTATCGCGGTCCCTTTTGCATCGTGAACAACTTTAATAAGGTAGGGCATCATTAGATGATAGCAGTTTTATACCGAAAGCAAGGAGGAAATATAGACACTTACCCAGCAAAGAGCCAGAAAGAGAAATAATAGATGCAATATACGGAGATGAAAGAAGAAAGCAGCTTCTTATTTCCATTAATACAATCGAAAGGCAGCTTTAAGGCTACAACTTTTTCCTTCGGTTTTTTTTTTCCCTCTCCCAAGAAAGTTGAACAATACTATGTTTATCATCACAAGCAGCTTAAAAGAAAGAAAGTGCTTTTTTTAGACGAGCAAAAGCCTTCCTGCAAAACTGTTAACATGCATGAATTTAATTGCGTCTAATGGAAAATACTATCGGCATAAACTTTGGGGCAGCTCCTGAAAAATAGGTGACAAAATCAGCTAGGACTGAAAAATACCTTCTAAGTGAGCAATAGCCAGAGAGCCAAGCAGCCCTGGAAAGTAACTTGCTTACTCTGCCTTTTCTCCAGTTTGTAATGCAAGTACAAGCATGCCAAGACATCTTTTTTTAACATAAGGCTCATTCAATTGAGGGGTGGGAGGGAAGAGCAGAGAGTCGTTTTATTCTATAACAAAAGAACAATTTCTAATTATCCCTTGCTGTTTTAAGATGTGGGTTTTTCCTTTTGCCTTCTTTTGTTTTCCGGTGCGTTAGAAATATCACTAATGCTTCATTTCTCTTGTAGGTTGGCTCTCCCTTTATATGCTTTTGCTTGTGGGGTTTGGGAAAAGGACAACCATCACCTGTGTTGAAGTAGGAGCAAAGAGAGTTATTTACAGTTATTTACAGGTTGGTTGTCTTAGAAGAAGGTACACTTAGCTCTGATCAGTTTTGTCCGGCCATGTTAAACAGCCAGGGATATATCACAGTCAGTTTTTTTTTTCATTATGTTTGAAAAGCTAGCAGCCATTGGGCCTTTTTTTTTCTATTTTCCCAAAACTAAAAATGCAGTGTGTTCCTTAGGAAAGAAAGAAGCTTTCCTTCTTCTGTTGGAAACTTTTAATACCCAGAGAGAGTTTTGGTTTTATTTTCATTTTTTCTTAGCTTGACAAACAAAATGTAATTTTCATGAATTTATTGTCCCAAACGGTACTTTTCAAAAGGCAACTGGATTTTCTTGGTTTTTTTCCCCTTGAAAATGTTTCGCTTCTCATACAAGAAGCTTTTTTGATTCTGGCTGAAGATATTTATATTTTGTAAGCTGCCCTGAGTCACAGAGAGTGAGTGGGTTGCTGTATAAATCAGATATAGATAGATAGATAGATAGATAGATAGATAGATAGATAGATAGATAGATAGATAGATAGATAGATAGATAGATAGATAGATAGACAGACAGACAGACAGACAGACAGACAGACAGACAGACAGACAGACAGATAGATGAGGCCAGAGAAACACGTGGTAGATAGATTGATGATAGACAGACAGACAGACAGACACCAAAGGAACTGTTTCCAAAGTGTCCATTTGAAAACCTTTCCAAGAAATGCTTTGCAGTGATGGTGAAGGAAGGAGAACTTTGGATGTAGGCCAAGGATGGCATCAGTGTGACCAGCTCAGAGGATGCTAAAAAATCAATGCTATTGCCCAATGCTGTATTTCCTTCCCTCTCCCCCATCTTCCAAAGTCAATTCTAAATCCTTCCTTGCTAGCATGCTCTAAACAGAAAGAAAGTTTGGAAAGAAAGTCAGACAAAAGGAAGAATATGTATGTAGATTGTAGAAATGGAATTTATATTTTATGCTCAAAGGCTGGAGTATAATAAGCTTTCATAATGGCAGTAGTTACAGGAATACGCTCTCGAGTCATTAGAAGCAGGAAGTTTATAAATAAGGGCAATCATAACGATAATGGAATGGGGGGTTTTTCCCTCCAAAAATGTGTCATATGGAGAAAATCTAGTTTTTTAAAAACAATGTAACAATCAACACTGGTCGCCAAAAAGAACATGTCAAAATACTTGGGGGAAACTGCTTGTCTGTGATCCCTCAGAAATCTAGCAAAGGAATTATTCTCTATGATGGGTTATTTTTTGGGGGGGTGGGGTGCTGATTTGTTGGTTTTGTTTCAAAATGAAAACATTTCTATTGTGCAAAAGGTGCTTTAAGCCTCTGGTTTTATTTTTTAAGGTTAAAAAAGATACATGTACCATGTGCCTATGTGAAAATAAGAAGTTATTATACTATGAAAAAAAAGCTCCGTGTAAATGGTGTTTTTTAGTAAACTGGAGTGGAATTGGATATTCTCAGATGTTTAGATTCTGTTCCCTGAAACTGCAATCCCAAATAAAATGGCCAATTTTAATAATCTCTCAAAGGTAGTGTGATGTTTCATACCACTAGCAAAACAGAAGTAAAAATCCATTTTAGAAGGATGATGCAGAAGAGCACTCCAGAACAACATATATAATTTAAGAAAACACAATAGCGATAATGCCATCCAAATAGCAAAAAACAAACAAACCCTGCTGTAAGATTTAAAGCAACTATAATAATAATAATAATAAAAAAGCAACAGACTTCCCCAAAGATTCAGTAGAGCAGTTTGGCAGGACAGCAAAGGATAAAATGCATCTCATGCTATAAACTTAACAATATCCTTTTCTTTTGGATTAAGAACCTAATCCTCATCTTTCTTTTAATGCCAAATCTAGAAATAAAGTCCAGACAATAATCCTTTGTACAGATACTTAGGAGTAAGTTTCCCTGCAATGGCTTTGTTGAGCTGGACCAACAATACAAAATTGAGGGTTAAATTTGCTGAATGAAGCCAACATCGTTTACATTTCCGGCTGGCTCAAGGGCGAGATTCTTAATGCCACCC
Organism: Protobothrops mucrosquamatus; assembly: GCF_001527695.2. Taxonomy (NCBI): domain Eukaryota; kingdom Metazoa; phylum Chordata; class Lepidosauria; order Squamata; family Viperidae; genus Protobothrops; species Protobothrops mucrosquamatus. Next base: position 743,949 of record NW_015386685.1, read on the forward strand.
TGCTGCTTGTGGGAGCATGCTCTATAGGCTTGTAGGTTTGGTGGGTTTTTTTTTTATTAAAAAAAAAGATATAAATGACTTAAAATGTAAGAAAGCCAGCAAGAAAGCAAGCAAGTAAAAAAAGCAAGCTGTCTTAATAAAATTAACAATAAGCTATTTTCACAGCTAGATCTTGGGAAAGAAGCATAGTGTGGCATGCGCCCATCTTAATCTGTCTGCCATGCAATACTGTATATATTTTTATTTAAAAAAAAACTTTTTACAAAGAATATTCAAAAAGAAAAGAGAATGAATCCAGATTCACAACGGTTGTTTCACTCATTAAATATTATGTTGGATTTCTTGCATAAATTAACCTCTGAGCTTTTCAGTTCTGTGCATTTGGGTGCTTCACTGAAGTCAAATATTTCACATGCTGAAACGGGAAGTAAAATTGGCACCAAACTGTATATAAAACAAATTTCCTGGAGTTCGTGGTTTAAGGGAGGGAAAGCGCAGAGGAAGAGACAGAAGAAATGTTTTTGGTAGTATTGAGTTTCACTTGATGTGATATCATAACTAGGAACACCTTTAGCAGAAATTGTTTTCAGTTACATTGGAAAAAGTTATTGAGGGTTAGAAAAATTGTAAATCCTTTATTAACTGTTATATAGATGCATACCATTCCAGAGTTGGTATAGTTTTATATGCAACATCGTAATGGACTTATGAAAGTGGCTTTTGAAATAATATACAGTAGTCCTTAACTTACAACAGTTGGCTACAACTGTCGAAGTTACAACATCACTGAAACAAGTGACTTATAATCGTGTTTTCACACTTACAACCAGTGCAGCATCCCCATGGTCACATGATCAAAATTCAGACGCTTGGCAATTGGTTCATATTTATGACGGTTATGGTGTCCTGGGGTTGCGTGATCACCTTTTTCGACCTCCTGACAAGCAGAGCCCATGGGAAGGCCAGCCTCACTTAACAACTGTGTTACTAACAGAACAACTGCAGTGATTCATTTAACAACCGTGACAAGAAAGGTTGTAAAATGGGGCAAAATTCACTTCACAAATCTTTTGCTTAGCAAGAGAAATTTGGGGCTCAGTTGTAGGCGTAAGTCTTGTGGGAACTCAGACTAGGGACAATGGAAACTTGAGGTAGCTCAAGAGATTGGGGTGACAAAAGAGTGTCGTTATGCCATACAGCGCACGGATAGTCAGAAAACACAAGGAAGCATATTTTGATCTCTCTGGGATTAAAAAAGGTTCACTAGCAATTTGCTGCTGACAAGAGTCCACAAATCTTGGAGCCAATAGCACTCTGCTTAAATCAACTAAAAGATATGGCAAAGGCATCCTTTACTAATCCTAGTGCTAAAATCTGATTTACAAGCGCTTTCTTCCCCAAGTGGCTGTTCTTCCTCCCCTCCACCCCCACCCCCATGGCCGCAAGTCTGCCTGAAAGTCTCTTTTGAATTTCACTTTGCAGGGTTTTTTTTTTTTAACCTTACTATTGGAGACTGCAGAGAAGCTACTTCTGATGTTGTCATTTTCTATTTACACAGTGACGTTACACGGCCTCCTTGAGGGTCCGTACTTCCCAGTCTGAAAAACGCGGTGGGAGAAATTCTTTCACTTACATCAAATGCCAGAAAAACGACAAGCTGCTGTAAAAAATAATTGTACACTGGCACCTGGACATCGCACAGATGCCCTTTGGCTTCCTCATAACTAAATAAGCATGAACATTATCCCCCACTTTGGGGGATGCCCAGAGGGAGCCCTAAGGGCAAGGGCTTCAAGGGAGGGCAAAAGCAACAGTTGCACTGTCATGACACAAGGTCCAGCCCTTTGATGAATGTGTGGTGACACTGCAAGTGCCTATGAAAGGGATAACACTGGGGTCACGGTCACCATTGCTTTCATTATTTTGATAAAAGCACTAGTACCTGTGCAGGTCCCTGACAATCTTTCTTTCTTTCTTTCTTTCTTTCTTTCTTTCTTTCTTTCTTTCTTTCTTTCTTTCTTTCTTTCTTTCTTTCTTTCTTTCTTACTTACTTACTTACTTACTTACTTACTTAATTTTTTTTTATAGCTGCCCAACTCCAATGGTCTTTGGACATGTTTAGTTTTAGCTTTAGCCCACCCCATCTTCTGTCTTCCAACCATGCTCTTGAATATAGCTCTTGCCCAATCAGCTGTGCAGATGTTCAGGAACATCTGAGAAATGTTTGCATTCAGCCCTTAAAAGAGGGTAAGGTTGGGGAACAATAGGTCCGTAATGGGACAACTCGCCACGGCCAATTCGCCATGGCCAATTCGCCATGGCCAAGTCTAGCTGCTTGGCTGCAAAGTTCTGATCATCTAATGGCCTTCACTGATAAGCTATTTTGCCAGCTGGATTTAAACATGTTCTGTGAAGAACACTATAGTAATTATTGATGATAACCAGAGGAAACTCTAATAATTTCCCACTGACAATAAACATGAGTTGCTTCTGTCAGGACGACGCGAGCGCTAGAGAAATTCAATGATTTGTGTTTGTGTATGCGTGTGCGTGGAGTGCAGTGTTCCATTCTGATATCCTAAAGAAAAGTAGTAGAATAATTTGAGACAGATTGAATCCAAGCAGCAATTTTCTAAGTGTGTAACATGGTTTTATATTGCCAAAAGGTCTCTGGACTTTTGCCACAAATCACCATGTGATATCTCTGGCCTTTTCCTGCCTTTCCTTCTTATGGGGTCAGGGCACAACCGGGGCATTTTGAGGATTCCCAAAATATTTTTGGCGATATCTAATAGTGCAATCCACAAACCAGGGAATGCATTCCTCTGATAAGCCCATCTCGGTCCATCTCTTTCTGAATACTTTTGTTTTCAAATCATTTGATCGTGTTGTGATGTAGGGAGCTCTGAGGTCTACATCAGTGTTTTAAATATTTCTTTCGTTTCCTCAGGAAAAATGAAAGAAAGGCTCAGCCCATTTCTCTAACCCTGTTAAACCCAATTTGCTTAGAACCCAGTTTTATTATCTTTCCCTAATAATAGGACTAACAAAATATAAAAGCCAAAGCTTTCACTGATGGAGCATACTGATACGTCTTCCTGTAGCAGAAATCAGAACAAAGTCTTCTCTGCTCTGCCTCTGAAGAATGCAGATTTTGCCCCGTCGGAGTGTATCATTCACTATTTTAATAACTGGTACTATTAAGGTGCAAATTGCAACTTTTAAATAATGATTGCTAATAGCCTTATGTTTACTGCCACACAAGGACTTTCATGAAAACAAATTCTGCATTATTCATTTCTACTTCCCATAAACAAAGTAGATGCAGCTGCTCGCTCTCTCTCTCTCTCTCTCTCTCTCTCTCTCTCTCTCTCTCTCTCTCTCTCTCTCTCTCTCTCTTCCTCTGTTGTACTTTTTAGCTTTTACTTCTTAAAAGGGAAACCTCTCAGGGCCCAGCAGAGGTAGAAAGGGGAACCAAATGGCAGGGAGGAAGCAGAAAAGAAAACTATTAAGTCCAGGTTTATATTCAGGAGCAATGAACAGCAAATGTACGATGTACAAAATAAAATATTCACATCTCAACAAGCCCTAGCAGGAGAGAAGAGCGTAATCCTGTGGAATTGGGTTGGAAAGCTGTTTCCGATATAGAAAAATAAAAATGGAGTTAACCTATCAATTCAGTCTTAGTCCTAGCTTTTCCTTTCCTTTCAGCTGTGTTGGGTCACTCAACGGCTATTCCCCAGAGACACCTGCATTTTTTGTAATTCAGGAACAACTGTTCCTGGCCTGATTCTCCTCTTCCTCTCTTCTCCTCTATGTAATCTCATTGGCTGCAAGAGGATTTTCTGCTGTCTTGCAGCCATGGGAGAAGAGGAGAATCAGACAGACAATCTGTAAAGCACCTTGGGCTCCTTCGGGATGGAGGATAGCAACGCACATGTAATATATCATTGCAAATAAAGGTATGATGTAATGTCAGGCACTGACCTAAAAATATCCAAACATCTGCTTAAAGAATTATGCAGACAATAGTCAAAAAGAACAATGCTGCTGAGAAAGGAGTCTGGAGGAACCTAGGCATTTGCCACTGCTGTTTTTCTGACTCAGACTATCATTTCTGAACATGCATTTGGAAAGAGAGAAGGATAAAAAAGTGCCTTCATCATCCCTTTATTCACTTACATTGCTGATTTTCATTATGGCACTCTGTAAAATATAAGGTTGTCATGGCTTAAAATTAATGGAGGGGGGGGAGAGGAATTGTCATGTTTCCAGGATCCAGCGGGCCATCCCCCTTGATTCGGTTGCTTGTTCTCTCTAACCTTTAAGATGTTCATTAATCAGAGAAGAAACCTGTTTCCAAAGTAGATGCTTGGACGTAATTATTTACAGTTGTGCATAGGCTTTAAATCCAAGCCATAATCAAGACAGCTAAATCCAAAAACCCCTTCACTTACTTTCTTTTTTTCCCCCTTACAGACTCAAAAGTTGTAAACTTTTTTTTCTGAATCAACACAGTCAAACTCGTAATCAGACAAAAAAATCAGACAGACTTTTCCCAAACATGTAATACTTTTTTTTCTCTTTCTCCCTTTTGAAGAGGAAGATTAAAGGCTCAATAAAGAAAGCCAAAGAGAATAGTTGTGCCAAACACTGGGATAATCAATTATTTCCTTCCCTTCCTCATTCTGTTCCAAGGCCACACTGTGGCCCAGAGATTTTGAGACTGTATTCAGCTCTTAAAACAGAACCTTTTTCACTGGAACGCGGGAAACAAAAGTAATCTTAGAACAATGGCTAAGAGTCCGCTTTGTACAGTTTAATCTTGCTCCAGGTGGACTCCCTTGGAAAAAAACTAAATCGTCCCTTAAAGAAACCAACTGAAATTATACAGAGTGAAAAATAAAAGAGCATCATAAAAGAACATACTGTTGAAAGGAAACTACAAGCAGTATTCTGTAGCAGAGAAAATGAGGTGTGCCCAAGTTTTCCCAAGTATCTGTCTGAAAACCTTTACAAGAAATACCTAAGTTATGATTAAGGGAACCTAACTTTGGGAGCAGGCCCAGGATGGCATCACAATAATCAGCTGAGAAAATGCTATTAAAATCACTTGCTGTATTATCCCGCCTCCTATTCCTTCCCTTCGCCATCAATCCTATTTCTTTCTCATCTATCATACTTTGAATGAAAAGCAATTTACTAAGAAAGACAGTCAAAAAGAGGAACATTTTGAAATGGAAAGTATACTTTAGAGATGATGAGTTTTCGTGATAGCAGAAGTTACAAAAATACTATATACTAGAATTATTGGGTCTGGAAAGTTTAAAACCAAGAAGAGTCATAAAGACCAAGGAAGTGTTTTTTTTTTTCAGAACAATGCATATGGAGAAGACCTAAACTGCAGTACTTTATATTACTGTGAAATAAATAATAGTAACAGTAATAGTCATGTATTATTTGTTTTGCAAATTAGTTTATATGCGGATGAATTCTCTCTCACGTACTTTTATATGTATTAAACTCCAAATATGGAGAATGTAAACTACGCACCCACACCCACACACACCTCCAGGACTGAACTGAATCATGTTTGTAAAACTTTCCCAGATCCTCTCCTTCCAAATTTATTTTCAACTTTGAACAATTCTCAAGCATGACGGCATTTACTCCAGCCCATCACCCTGAACCATCCAGATAGTTTCATGGGTAGGGGAGAGTTTGTTTACTTTTAAAAAATCAACTTTGTTTCGTTGTACAGCTTTAATCTAACTGGACACAATGACAAAAATAGGGGGGGGGGTAGATAAAAGAATAATCCCACCCACATTAAAGCCAAACAAGATAATAATTGTACTTGCCTGGCTAAGATAGTCTAGAGGGCAAGACTTGCGTCATTGGCACTCAGGTTACCATAGTGAGTGATTTATTGATATATATCAAGAATGAATAGATCAAAGGCAGCAAGATGACAGGTGATCAATCAAATGTCAAATCAAAGCTGGCAATCAACTGGAAACCTGGTTATTGGTGGTTGTTGTTTTTTTTTTCCCCTGCCCGGTGGGTGGGTCTGGTGACAGAGAAACGAACTTCTTCCGCACCTCTCTAGCTACGGTGAAAAAAAAAAGCCCCACCAACTCTCCGGACCTCTTTCCGAGTGCACCGAGCCAAACTTGAACGGAGCATCCACAGCCAGACCGGCGCGAAGCCTCCCCCGTCACAGCCTTCCCGGCCAGACCAGCCTTCAGCTCTTGGGCTCGGGAAAGTCCGCTGCCTGCCCTCGGCGTCCCCCCTTCCCCACGCCCACCGCTTCCCCAAAGTTGAGCGAGCTCTCCGGCTCCTGCAAATCGCAGCCCCCGCCGCCTTTGACCCCCGCGCGCGGCCTTTCGGGCCTCGCTCGGCAACTCGGCCAAGCCGGCAGCGGCGAGCCGGGCAGGGGCAACGGGCAGCTGGATCCGGACGGGATTCCTTCCCCCTCCCCGGGGCTGCCCGCCGCCAACTCCCCTCCGAAGGCTCCCTCGGTTTCCGGTCGGACTTTCGCTTTGCGTTCCTTTCCTTTTTCGCCCCCCCCGAAGATCAAAGGGATGAACTTCCACCGGTGGGTTCACACCGAAGCACACCCAGCTCCGCCGCCTCCCACCCCAGCCCCGAGCTATTTCTCCCGGACGAGCGCCTCAAACTGCAGCAGAAACAAAGCTTTCCCCCCCCCCTCCAAAAAAAAGGCACCGCTGGCGGCCGCTTCCTTCACCCCCCCCCCCCCCCAAAATATCGCCCTTTCTTTAAGGACGCCACCTGCATTGCCAAAATACAGGTCCAACGGTCCACCATCACACACCCACACACCCACACACACACCATACCCGAAGCGATGCCAAGCGGGGGCGCAGCGAGGAGGGGCTGCAAAGAGAGAGAAAGAGGCGAGGGCGAGGGAAAGCCAAGCGGAAGAAAGTTGCGGGCGAGGGGGGGGGGGAGAAAGAGAAAGTTTAAGAAATTGTAGCTTGGGAAAGCGGGGCAGGGAAACACCGACACGCTTCCCCCCCACTCCCCCCCAAAAAAATAAAAAAGCGAAAGAGAGGAAACTGCAGAAGAAACTGATTCAACCCGGTCCAAGTTGAGGAAGAGGGCTCGGTGTGCGTGCGTGCGCGTTTGTGTGATGTGTGTGTGTTGTGTGTGTTGTGTGTGTGTGTGTGTCAGAGCGAGAGAATCCGAGCGGGCGAGGAAAGAGAAAGGGGACTGCAAAAAAAATCAAGAGGCGGAGGGAGACTTGCTGGAAGCGGGCGCGCGAAGCGTCTGAATCCCCGGCACGCACCCACGGAGGGAATGTCTGAAGGGATGACCCACCAAGCCAGATCCGGGGAGGCGGGGAGAGGAGAGGAGCCGGGCGCCTCGCTGGCTTTCTTACCTGCCGCCCTTTTGGGTGCCTGCTGTTTCCGCCTTGGCATCGCTGTACTTTCTCCAACCTCACTTCTCTTCCCAGATCCGAAGCCGCTCCGAGGCTGGCGGGGTTTGTTTTCTCCCTCTCTCTCTCTTTCTCCCTCTCTCTCTCGGCGTGCGCGCCTGTGTGTGTGTGTGTGCGCGTGTGTGTGTGTTTTCCTCCCTTTCCCTCCTTCTCAGCCGCTCAACGGCTCAGCGGCGACCAGACCGCCGAGCGCCCTGGCGTCTCCTCGGGCGCGATCAACCTGTTCGGAGTCTTTCGGGATGCGGAGGGTGGCAGCTTTGTTTGGGCTCTTTGCTCGCTCTCTCTCCCTCTTTCTCTCTCTGTCTCTCTCTCTCTCTCTCTTTCTTACAACCAGAACGGCGCTGGGGGAGCTGAGGGGGGCCCGCCTTTTTTGTCCCTCTTGTTTTGTTTGAACTGTTGCGAGACTTCCTTTGATGCAGACATCCAGGCACATCCAAGGCAAAAGGAGGGACCCTCGCTGTGCGCCGGGGCAATTCTTTTTTTTTTTAAAGTGGATCAATAAATAACAAAATAGGGATATGTGAATAGTTCTGTTTGCCCGGCTGACGAAGGGGAGGGGGGGTGTTGCTATTTCCTGGCCTTTTTTTTCCCCCCCTTCTCCTCTCAGCCTCCTTCGCGGTAGCTCTCGATGGCGGCTGGGCGACTATCCGCCGAGAAAACTGCAGGTTCGTAGCCGCCAGATGCCAGGTTGTGAGTGATGTGGAAGAGGACGGAGGAAGGCTTGGGGGGATAGAAGGAAATCTGGTGTTCACACACTCACGCGTCCACGCACGCACGCACCCTAACCCACATCCATACACTCACCCACATACACACTCACAAATATACACACAAATACACACGCGCACACACACACACACAGGCAGGACGAGGCGATGCCAGGAAGCATCGATCCACTGAGCAAACTGTGTATTAGCAAACCCCTCCTCCGCGACCTGATGACAGGATGAAATTTACTCCGAGCAGACAGAAGGCAGTCAGTTTATTAAAGAGACAGGACTTTGGCTGATCGCAGACGTCTGGGCCGGAGGGGGGGGGTGAAATGGGGTTTGAGGGGATGCAGCCGTTCCGGAGCACCAACCTGTGTGCCTATCGACATTCCCCTATCCCATTTCCACCCCCTGCCTCCCTTTACGACCCTTTCCTGCAAGCCCCCATTTTCTCATCAATCTGAGCCCGTTTCTCCCTTCCCCCCCCCCCGGGTCATTTAATGATCCATTGCCTCTTGAATTCGGTCTTAAAAAATTGCTTTTCCGGCAGAGGTTGTCTCGGGATTGGCGATGGTGAGCTGGTACGCTGGGCTGCTGAACATGTGTCTTTAGTGTGCTTTTATCAGAAGATTTTATGATGCAGCTCTTCCCCCCCCCCCGCCTCGTCCTGCCTGCTGTCTCTTAACATAAACAGAAGCTCGTCGTTTCTGCAGAACACTTTCCCCCCTTTTTTAAAAAAAGAAAAAAAAATGGTCCTTTTTTGTTGTTGTCTTTCTTGCTCTCATATAGGCGTACAGCATTTTAACTCTGTAATTCTCCCTTCTCTTTTGAAATATTATTTTGCCCCCCCCCTCCTCCCCTTTCATCTGCACATAAAGCTAAATTTGGAGAAATAAAATTCCTCTTCTCTTTTCCTCACTTTGGAAACAGATCGCTGACAAGTTCTCACTACTACGCCGCTGGAGAAAGGCATCTGAAAGACACTGGGTTGTCTCTGGAACAAGCTGTGTGAAGTTTCCTTTTTATTTCCTCTTCCTCTGTTTCACCCAGGTGTTTGGCAGAGATGGGCAGATGAAGGTTGCAGCTGTTTTGTACGCTGGTACGTGCTGAACATAAGTCCACAGAAGTGAAGAACAAACTCTAGAAAACTGATCTGGGAAGAACAAGTCGGGGGAAGAACTGAAGGCAGTAGATTTCTTATCTTGACAAAATGCTTTGAGAGGTTTCTTATTTTGACAAAATGCTTATTGGGGGAAAAAACAACAACCAAGCATGCATGGACAGCATATGAAAAGCACACAAGTCTGCTTGGACATGGGCACATAAGGAGGGTCTTCTTGGACCTGTGGCATGTGCCAGATGAAGTTTTCCGCTGTGTGAATACACCCCTCAGTGTGGGGAGTGTTTGGTTTATGGTCACTTTCATGTTGCTGCTTTGTACCACTTTGGAAGTAGATTTTTCACAGCATTGTTATTTTAGGGACATTTAGTCAATCGTTTCTTTGGAAACAACAGTGAAGCTGGCATCTTCTTTTCACCTGTTGCAACCTTTATGGATGGGGTCCCCCCCCACTTTCAGAGCTTTAGCTGGCCATCCTTTCCCCCAAGAGATTAAGTGTCCTTTTTTTTTTTTTTTTAGCTTTTCTCTTCCTGAATTTATTGATTGGATCTTTTTTCTCTCCTTCCCCTGTACAATAGTCGCCCAAGCCGTTTCTTCACTCTTGAGAAGAGCAACTGCCCGCAAAAATCCTATCATTTCATCCCCACAATTTGCAGAGGTTTTTGGTTTGTGGGGGAACACCTAGAAGAACTTTGTGGGATTCTTTTGATTTCTTAGGTTCTGTGTCATCTTTGCAATCGGAGTAATGTCTTAAAATTTTTGGCAAACCACCAGGCAAATTTTGGATCTCAGAATATCTGCTGACAAACATAGAGGAAGGTTGTTGCTCTTTTGTTTTATTTTATCATGAGAGGGAGTGGGATTTTTGGTACTCCATGATCATGGACAGCTTAGGAACAATATACTCCTTGGAGGAAAATATATATATATTTGTATTCTCTCCTACTGCTCAACCGGAAAGAAAGACAGTATAATTCCTGCTTTGTGGGTGGGGGGTTAATTTATTATTTCTATTTATTATTTCTAGGTTGCCAGTAGTTTTAAAAGTGTTTTGCAGGGAATGGGAAGGGGTTAAACAGGCTGGTGATATAGAAGTGTCCTGTCACAGACTGGTGTGCAGAATATTTATGTCTTTTTCCACCTGGAATTCATAACCAGCAAAGGAACTTACCTTGTATAAAATGTGTAAAGAGGAAGTAACGTTACAATTTGAGAGTTACCCAGACATTGAAAACATCTGCAGCCCTTACATCCAGCAGTTTGGCTACTATTTTCAGCAGAGGGGAACAAAATGAGGGACTGGATGCTATTGCAAACTAAATTTAATAGAAAAACAAGGCCTTTGTTCCTCTCTTATCCCTGGATTCAGGGGTTGGCTCAGGAATGTCTGCAGAGATAGTCAAGATGGGTGCTGCAGCCGTGTGTTCAAAGCACTCTCATTTTTTAATACACATTGATGCATGTTTAAAAGGGGGTCTTTGATGGCATGATTGCAGTTGACATTATTTTTTGATTTTCCCCCATGTGGACAGCCCTGGCTTGGCTTCTGGCATGTCACCAGTTTTCTTGGTGTCATTTAACTCATTTAGCTAACTATGAGGGTTAATGTATTTTAACACAAGAAACATACAATTCTGCACATCTTTCTGCCCCAGTGCATGGATTCTGAATCCATTCTTGAAAGGCATCAAGTGAAAGGGAAAGCCAGCTCAAATTTGTTACCTGCCCAGAGTCACATCTGCAACATGGGTGGCCATATAAATCAATCTAAAACAAACAAACAAATGGAGAAATAAAAGCTCTCTAACATTGTTGACTGAAATAGCCATCAAGGAGAATAGGTGTATATTGAATTGATAATCTGATGCTCCGTTGCACGCCCCCAATGATTTTTACCTAGCGTTGAGGTGCATAGTAAAAATGATCACATGTCAATGAAACCTGAAATACATCTGGTTGCACAGCAGGGCAATTGGATGTGGAATACATTATTTGTTTGTTTATTTGATTGATTGATTGCCATTGTTGTTCCTTCAACCAAAAATAACACCCCAGGCAGCACACAATATAATACAATTACAATTTGAACTATAAAACTGGCCAATTAAACCCATAACAAATTAGAACATATCAGTCAGAAATAAATAACAAGTCCCCATCATAATCTGCCTTAATGCATGGAAAACTCATCAAATTTGACCAGCTCAGATCATAGCTGGCACACCAGTGCAAAAGCCCTCTTAACTATCTCTGAACCTACTAACAGTGGAAAATGTAAGAAGATTCCCAAACTGCAAAGGACTGCATATTTGTTAGGATGTGCCTCAGTGGAGGAAATAAAATTCTGATCTTTTTCTAAAATTGAAATCCTCTAGTACTATAAATTTAGAGTAATGCACTGCCAAACCTGAACATACTCCTGCTAGCATTAAGGGGCCCCTGGTGGCACAGCAGTTAGAATGCAGTATTGCAGGCTAACTCTGCCCACAGGCTGGAGTTTGATCCTTATGGGGCTCAAGGTGGACTCAGCCTTTTATCCTTCTGAGGTCAGTAAAATGAGGACCCAGATTGTTGGGGACAATATGCTGACATTATAAACTGCTCAGAGAGTGCTGTAAAACATTATGGAGTAGTATATAATTCTATGAATATCACTATTCATAGAAATCTTGTAGAGAGCAGAGGGAATTAATTTGAAGGACAGAAGGAATACCCACTCCCAAGGAAATTGTCAGCAAAAAGGGGTCTGAGTCCAGGCCAAGAATGTTGCATGAGTAAACATCATATAAAAATAAAGGCAAGGAGATAGGAAAGATATTGCAAGATTCTGTTAGTATAGCTTTAAAATTCTGATCCATATGGCATTGGCTTTCTAGGCTGGTCTACCTTGAAGGGTTGATAATAGTCCCCTTGCAGTATTCCTAAATTGTTCAGGGAATCTAAATGTTCAAGTCACAATGGTAAATTGGTTAGATTGAGCATCTTGGTCACCACAATGCATTTCTGTGGCCACTCATTCTTTCTGCTCTCCAGTCCTACTTCCTTCATCACCAAGAAGAACTAATGGAGGAGATTAAATTCTTCCTTTTATCTGATAGTTCTTCATGGTCCATGATAATAAATGCTTTAATAAGACCTCACCTGATACATTGAAGAGTAAGGATTTAGACCATTGCCATGGTTACTTTGACTTCCTTGAGTAGGCTGCAACCTGAAATGTCCTTCAAGACAAAGTTTTCCATTGCAGCTTGAAACCAATTAAACTCTCAGTTTAAACTAGCTTAAACAAAAGCGATTAAATTAGTGTCTGAACACTAATTCTGCATATCATTGCTTATCCTAAAAAGAAAAAAATAGGATGGAGGTGTAAGTATGCATTTTTGTTTTAAAATTAAAAGCACATATTATATATATATATATATATATATATATATATATATATATATATATATATATATATATATATAT